>NC_139217.1:393897868-394046609 GCF_055691185.1 Crinia signifera | reverse complement strand
TGAATATTTATAGCCTTTTCTTTTATCAAATAGCGCAACCTCCACCTTGTGTGTGTGTATATGTATATAATATATATATATATATATATATATATATATATATAGTCACTTGTTGCTGTAAGGCTTGAGAAAGGGGTGTGATATCCCCGAAACGTTGCCGAATAAAGACTGCACCTGTTTGCACAGAAAGTTGTCCGGAGTGCCGCCTGATTCTCTTTTGTGTATATATATATATATAGGGGACTGGGATAGGCAGCACTCCTTTCAAACAGATACTGTCTCCGGTGCCTTCCAGAAAACAACCCCCTTACAGAGGTTGCGTATGCAGAGGTAGGAGGCGGCGGCACTCGAAGTATGATGAATGACACAAACGCAAATTCTTTAGTCAAACGTTTTCGATGTATTTACATCGTCATCAGGACAACCAAATAACAGTGCAAACATACCTTATATCTACCCTCCACCAAGTGAGCAGACTTCCACAGACCGCCGCGCTGAAGCTGACGCGCCCATCAGTGACGTCATCACGCCTCGCCGGTTACCATGGTAGCCTGTAATCCAAAACAGAAACAAATTAACACACTCGTTGCAATGTATGGCATTAGCGAAATGTAGCATATGGCAATAATGACATGTTAATAAAGAAGCAAGAGATAAAATGACAAGAAAACAAGTAGGTGTCATGCAATGTCGCCGGCAACAACATGAGAGAACATGTAAATGCGAACATACGCTGTGGACCTGTGTGCGATCGCTCGCATGCAAACAAAACAGTTAATTACAAGAAACAGTGCAATCCAGCAGATTCATAAGGCCTTTGGGCGAAAGAGTCCCTAGCCTATGGATCCACCGTGCCTCCCTTTGAAGAAGGCGCAGGGCCCTATCACCCCTTCTCGCTGTCTGCGGCTCATGATCGATAATCATGTACTTAAGTTGGGAGATGCTGTGTTTAAAAAGCAGGTAATGTCTAGCGACAGGTTGGTCGCTATGATTGCTAGAATACGCTGCTCGTATCGAGGTCTTGTGTGCTGCCATCCGCTCCCTCAGTGTGCGCTCGGTCTTCCCCACATAACAAAGGCCGCAGGGACAAGTTATCAGGTAGACAATGTACCTGGTGGTGCATGTCACCCTGTGTCTAGTCTCGTACCTGCGACCCGTGTGTGGGTGTGGGAAGTCCTGCCAACCGTGAGGGCTCCACAGACGGCGCAGTTAAGACAGCGAAAGCAACCTTTCTAAGCTGTAAAAAAGGAAGTGTTTTGCTCAGAACTGGCAGCTCTCATGCCAGTAATGTCAGTGCGCATTACGTAATCCCTGACATTTTTGCCCCTACTGTAACATGACATGATGCGGGACTCATTGAGGTTGAGATCCGGGTCAGTGCCCAGAATAGGCCATAACTCACGGGTAATGAAGCCAATCTCCCCACTATTGTAGTTATAGTGATTGACCCAAGGGATGATCTTTTTGAGTTGCTTTTGGGTTTGGCTGTAAGGGCTTCAAGTCGGGAAGTGCGGAGCGCCTTAGTTTTGGCTTTGGCCAGTAAGTCTAAGGGATACCCCCTAGCAGCAAAATTCATCGACATTCTGTCGATATGCGCAATGGCAGTAGATGGGTCGGAGCAAATTCTAATGGCCCGCAGAAACTGTGAATAGGGTAACGAGAATTTAAGCTTGGGGGGATGAAAACTCCCCGCATGCAACAGCGTGTTGCGATCGGTTACTTTACAGAATAATTCAGTGACAATCGTGCCGTCAATCAGTTTAACACAGACATCAAGGTAGTTGACACAAGAGTCATTAATGGTGTTTTGTTTGCATGCGAGCGATCGCACACAGGTCCACAGCGTATGTTCGCATTTACATGTTCTCTCATGTTGTTGCCGGCGACATTGCATGACACCTACTTGTTTTCTTGTCATTTTATCTCTTGCTTCTTTATTAAAATGTCATTATTGCCATATGCTACATTTCGCTAATGCCATACATTGCAACGAGTGTGTTAATTTGTTTCTGTTTTGGATTACAGGCAATCAATGGTAACCGGCGAGGCGTGATGACGTCACTGATGGGCGCGTCAGCTTTAGCGCGGCGGTCTGTGGAAGTCTGCTCACTTGGTGGAGGGTAGATATAAGGTATGTTTGCACTGTTATTTGGTTGTCCTGATGACGATGTAAATACATCGAAAACGTTTGACTAAAGAATTTGCGTTTGTGTCATTCATCATACTTCGAGTGCCGCCGCCTCCTACCTCTGCATACGCAACCTCTGTAAGGGGGTTGTTTTCTGGAAGGCACCGGAGACAGTATCTGTTTGAAAGGAGTGCCTGCTATCCCAGTCCCCTGCATTTATTCCACGGGTGTTCCGCAGACACCGTGGTCTTTTGGCTACAGCACCTTATTGCATACAAGACTCGTTTTATTGACATACGTATCATCAGCCTTTCACTGGCCTTAAGGGCCTATCTCACGGGTGTACACCACACGGTGGTGGTTGCAACTGGCTCAACGATTTACTTTACGTGAGGATGACTGAAAGCAACGAGGGTCTGCAAGCTGCTGGCTCTACATCGGAGAATCTATCACTCCTAACCCACGGGATTGCACTTACCTTCTCAGCGTCCGAGGCCGACTCAATTCTTTTTTGACCAACAGTTCCAGGATGATCTGGAGACTCTACCCCTGAATTACCTGTACAGGGACTGGGTAAAGCTGCGACAAAAGGAGATAGACTATCTCTACCACGGCATTACACTAAGCGATTATTATAAGGCAAAGCGTATTCCCCGTGGGTTCCGGGTCCGGAATTCACCCACAATTGGACGCAACAATTCCTCGTTCTGCAAGCGCTGGATCGCGGTGCTTAATAAGTGCAGTTATGATTTGCTACTATTGGTGATAGAGGAGTCGTCAAGAGAATTGTCCATTGCCAAAGAGAGAATCGCGACATTCGAACACCAACATCTTAAAGCCTTCAAGGAGGATAAGACTGAGGACTGGGAAGGCAAACTCAAGATTCAAATAGCCAACTACAAACGTGACCTAATACAATTCAAGAAGGAGAAATTGAATAAGGTGAACGGAGATTACGAGAATAATCGTGTTTATCAGTGGGCCAATAACGAGGGACCACAACGGAACACTAGATTCCGACCTCGCAATTATAGACAGTTGTGGCAATCAGATTCATCACAGGATCAAGGATCGAATAGTGACTCAGAACAGTCTACAAGAGGGTCCACCAGGCGTAGGCAAATCCCTTTAGGCGGGGAACCACGCCGGGGCCGAAGCGCCATCGGCAAAGGACCAGACGAGGGGGACAGAGGCAGAGGGAACAAAGGTGGAAAAGGACGCGGCAGAGTGGGTCGCCCTCCACTGCATCCCAGGACCTGATTTTCAATTTATCTCACCATCCTCTTACACCAATGGAGGAACAGGTACTTGGACGTGGCCTGTCTTTTGTGCCTACTGTACCACTAAACGATATGCAGTGGTCCATCGAGAAATACAAGCTGAACCGTCAGTTAAAACTTCATGAGTTCTTTAACGGTACGAAAGCCACCCAAACCAGTACCCCTGAGCCTACTCTACCCCCTAACTTACAGAAGTTACAAAAGAGGTCCAGGTTTGACCCTGTATCCAATAATGCTTCTATTAAGACTTTTAATCGACTACTGAGTCACAGAGTCGGCGATGTCGACACTTCTATTCAACATAATTTGAGTAAAGAGGAATCTACTGCCCTTAAAGATTTAGCCGGGTACAATGATATAGTTATCCGCCCTGCCGATAAGGGCGGAGCTATAGTCATTCAAGACCTTGCCGACTACACTGCTGAACTTCAGCGTCAACTTGCCGACACAAGCGTCTACAGAATCCTCAACTCAGATCCTACACCTTCGTTCAATAAACTACTCCTGGAGAAACTTACTTTTGCTGCCAACAATGGAGTGATCAGTAAGAACCTGGCAACAGCCTTATACACTGAAAGCCCTACGGTACCTTTATTGTATTCTTTGCCTAAGATTCATAAAACTTTGGACAAACCGCCCGGTAGACCGATAATTTCGGCCCGTGGGGGGATTTTTCACAAGGTATCTACCTATCTTGACTCTGTGTTACAACCATGCATAGTCAACCATCCCCGACATTTGCTGGACACCACTATGTTTCTTAATAGGCTGCGCGACATCGACACAATAACTGTTGACACACTGCTTTGCAGCATGGATATTTCCAGCTTGTATACCATCATACCCAATCCTGAAGGGTTGGCGGCTGTACGCAGGTTGATTCTCAATAACCCTCATTACAAGGGACCTGAGGCTGACTTCATTATTGACATGCTTGAGATGGTTCTAACCTGTAACTACTTCATTTTCGACGGCAGGTTTTATCTCCAGACATCTGGCTGTGCGATGGGGTCCTCCGTGGCCCCATCGTACGCCAATGCGTATATGTATGCTGTGGAGGATGATCTCTGGTTAAATGATGTGGCCTTTTCGTCCAATATTTTGTGTTATCAGAGATATATTGATGACGTGTTTATTATGTGGCACGGCTGTGCTGACTCACTTGAGAGATACATCATAGGCCACAACTCCACGGGACATCCCGTACAGCTGACTTACACCACTAATGACTCTTGTGTCAACTACCTTGATGTCTGTGTTAAACTGATTGACGGCACGATTGTCACTGAATTATTCTGTAAAGTAACCGATCGCAACACGCTGTTGCATGCGGGGAGTTTTCATCCCCCCAAGCTTAAATTATCGTTACCCTATTCACAGTTTCTGCGGGCCATTAGAATTTGCTCCGACCCATCTACTGCCATTGCGCATATCGACAGAATGTCGATGAATTTTGCTGACAGGGGGTATCCCTTAGACTTACTGGCCAAAGCCAAAACTAAGGCGCTCCGCACTTCCCGACTTGAAGCCCTTACAGCCAAACCCAAAAAGCAACTCAAAAAGATCATCCCTTGGGTCAATCACTATAACTACAATAGTGGGGAGATTGGCTCCATTACCCGTGAGTTATGGCCTATTCTGGGCACTGACCCGGATCTCAACCTCAATGAGTCCCGCATCATGTCATGTTACAGTAGGGGCAAAAATGTCAGGGATTACGTAATGCGCACTGACATTACTGGCATGAGAGCTGCCAGTTCTGAGCAAACCACTTCCTTTTTACAGCTTAGAAAAGGTTGCTTTCGCTGTCTTAACTGCGCCGTCTGTGGAGCCCTCACGGTTGGCAAGGACTTCCCACACCCACACACGGGTCGCAGGTACGAGATTAGACACAGGGTGACATGCACCACCAGGTACATTGTCTACCTGATAACTTGTCCCTGCGGCCTTTGTTATGTGGGGAAGACCGAGCGCACACTGAGGGAGCGGATGGCAGCACACAAGACCTCGATACGAGCACCGTATTCTAGCAATCATAGCGACCAACCTGTCGCTAGACATTACCTGCTTTTTAAACACAGCATCTCCCAACTTAAGTACATGATTATCGATCATGAGCCGCAGACAGCGAGAAGGGGTGATAGGGCCCTGCGCCTTCTTCAAAGGGAGGCACGGTGGATCCATAGGCTAGGGACTCTTTCGCCCAAAGGCCTTAATGAATCTGCTGGATTGCACTGTTTCTTGTAATTAACTGTTTTGTTTGCATGCGAGCGATCGCACACAGGTCCACAGCGTATGTTCGCATTTACATGTTCTCTCATGTTGTTGCCGGCGACATTGCATGACACCTACTTGTTTTCTTGTCATTTTATCTCTTGCTTCTTTATTAACATGTCATTATTGCCATATGCTACATTTCGCTAATGCCATACATTGCAACGAGTGTGTTAATTTGTTTCTGTTTTGGATTACAGGCTACCATGGTAACCGGCGAGGCGTGATGACGTCACTGATGGGCGCGTCAGCTTCAGCGCGTCGGTCTGTGGAAGTCTGCTCACTTGGTGGAGGGTCGATATAAGGTATGTTTGCACTGTTATTTGGTTGTCCTGATGACGATGTAAATACATCGAAAACGTTTGACTAAAGAATTTGCGTTTGTGTCATTCATCATACTTCGAGTGCCGCCGCCTCCTACCTCTATATATATATGTATATATATATATATATATATATATATATATATACTGTATACATAATGTGTACACAACAATCAATATTGACATAATTTTTTTTGTGTATGCAAGAGTAGAGTAGCAGGCACTCCCTCTACCTTTCTGTCTCTCTCCTCCAATTCATGGGTCTTCATGATAAGGATGGCCATCGACCATTGATGATTAGAAATTTTATGGCCGATGTCGAATAGTTTTGCCATCTATGGGGAGAACCAGATGGTTTCCCACCATTGATGGAAAGCTTAAACAAATAGATTTGTTTTTGCTTTTTCCCTAAAGTGCCGGGACATGGAGCAAACCATTGATAGCAAAGGCAACGATGGCCATCCCTAGATCAGGAAGATGCAGCTTCTCTTCTTCCTTCAGATGCAGCAGAACCCCGATAAGCCCTGCCCCGTATTTCACTCTTGTGTTTCCTGGAAAGCAAACCTGGCTCCCCATTGGTCATCGGTGGCCATCTTTTTGTAACCGGCATGTGGGCAGTCATTTTCTGTTAGCCCCTGCCTGCCACATCTTCCTATAGCTTAGCTGAGCTGCGCAGAGGAGTCAGGACAGCAGGAGCAGTTCCTGCACTGAAGCTCTGCAGAGGTGGCCAACTGCTGCTGCTGACTGCTGCCACTGTACATACTGTGAGCAATAGCTGACCCGGGCTGCTCTCATACCCAGCGCCCGCCCGCTCTCCCACCCCCGCCACTATACACAGGCAACTGCTGCCAAAAAAGCTCTGTGTGTGTGTCCCTGGACCAGGGCCCCCCTGACAGGCACGGGCCCGGGTAAAATGTACCCTCTCTCCCCCCCTCTCGGCGGCCCTACCTCCGTGGGAGTGAGGAAGGGTAATAGATATTGGTGTAAAATGTATGTAATAAAGTTGTACTGTTCTTGGTGTGTGTATGTTTATTTTATAATTATTTTTACAGGTGAACTACAAGTCTAAGAGGCCATTAATGCCCTGGCTTGTGGTTTGCCAAGTCCCAGCATGCGGGGGTGGCCTCCTGGGACTTCTAGTTCTACTATAAAAAGCAATGTTTTTTATTCTAATTTTACACTTATTTTATCAGTGTCCCCCACCCTGGACAGGTCAAGCCTGGAGGGCACCCCTTTATTGGGGCATCCCCACTCCCCTTGGTACCCCGTCAAGGGCTGACGCGCCACGGTCATCATGTTTCGGCCAGGGGACCTTGTGTTAAAAGTGTTCCCCCGGCTGTGGCATGACACCGCTGGCGGTCCAGTCCAGTGCTGGTTCCAAAATCCGGGGGACCCCCAGTTTTTTGGCCCCCGTATTTTTGAAACCAGGTCCGGTCCAAGAGCCCTGTGCTGGCTTCTTAAATACAGGGGAACACCATGATTCCCCCCCCTCAATGAGCCCGGGGCTGGTTATGCTTGGGAGGGGGGAGGGGGTCACATTATTTTTTTTTTTTAAATGTTACCTTTAGAACACTTTTTTGGACAGAATTATGCACAGATCTGTGCATGGTTCTGTCAGACTCACCAGGCTAGACCTGGCCTATTTGTTTTACGATTTTTGGTCATTAAAATTCGTACCCTATTATATTTGCGATTTTGATATTTTCTACAAGAAAACATCTGGATGCGATTTTCAATGTGTGATTTTTTAACAGGTGAAAATATGCAAATTTTTGTGCAAATAGCAGGTTATTACATGTGCGATTTTCGGAAAACATGAAATTTAAAAAAATCGCACCCTACTATGTCTCGCCCTTGTTCTTGTTCTGGTGGCAGCAATCCAATTTTTATCATTCACGTGTGATGGGTATCCATAAGTCTCTGGTGGGGACTGAGGTATCTAGAGAATCAGTTGGCCAGTTTGCGATAGGTTTTGTCTAATAGAGACTGCACCAGGGGTGTATCTAAAGCTACAGAACAGATAATTAAAATTGTATATACAGGATTTAAGATTACTTACAGATCAGTAAAATACAATATGAAGCATATGATAAAAGAAGAGATCACAATTATGATCTATGCAACATGATACAGGTGATACACCTGTATCATGTTGTGTTAAATGCCAGGGGCTTCCTTCTGGTTGCCATGGTTTACATGCTCATTTCCAAGGATTTCATGTTCATTGCCAGGGGTTACATGCCCCTTCCCAGTAGTTACATGCCAGGAGTTTCCAGGAGTTACATGCAAAATAATGAAAGCCCCCTCCCCATTGTCACTACCATGCACCTAATGGGAGTAAGATAGAGAGTTAAGGTGCCCACACACTAGAAAGATCGGCGATCATAAGATGTGCGCATAAATTAGCCTTCAAATCTTTTGTCTGTCCTGGACAAAAGATTTCAGGCAAGCGCACATCTTTAATAAAGATTTTTCTTAAGATCCCGTGTGCATTCCTATGGATCTTTTGTTAAATCTTCTGATCTTTCATACGGCACGTAAGATCAGAATATTTAGCAAAAGATCCACGGGAGCGCGCATCGGACCGAAATCGGCCGATTTTCGACCGATTATCGGTAAACATCAGACGATATATCAGACAATTTATTGGAAATCGGCCAATCGGCCAAAAAAATGTTCTAGTGTGTGGGCACCTTAAGGGGATTGAAAGACAAAAGATGTTAGAGGGCTGGGATTGATATATACAAACTATTTCACCTTCCACTAAATTGGCAATACAAATTTTTTTTCAATCTACCTCCTGGTATCTGTTCCAACAGGTAGATGGTCAGAACGCTATACCTATATAACCGACTTAGATACTTCTCCATTCTCCCGTTTCTCTTATTCTTGCTCTCTCTCTCAATTACTCCCTTTTCCTTTTCTCTCTTTTTTTTCCTTCTCACTTGAGATGGCTGGATGGATAATTTCATGGATGGGTTAATGACCTGTGGCTCTTGGCAGGCATCACTACTGTTGAGTTAATTGATTTATTTGTTTCAGTTTGTTTATATGTCAGTGAAGGATAATGTAAAGTTTCCACGACTTACTTCACATTGATTTTGGTTTTGGCTACTAGTTGGAAATATGTCTATTGCTAATTCCCTTTTTTATTTCTCTTATTTAGGCTTCATTAAATGTCCAGCTGCCCTTTAACCTTTTTGGTATTACACAGTCTGATATGATATGTTGTGTTATTGATATTTTTTATTTTCTTTGACTAATACACATTTTTATATATACCCATTTGTTTACTATGATGGTCTATTTTTATGGCATCCCCTTACATGTCTGTATTATGTATATCTTTCTTGTTACGAGAATGTAATAAAGATTTTTGAAAAAAAAAAATGTTAGGTTAGAAGGAGGCTTTGAGGAGGGGGGAGAAGGGGTGTCAAGACAGGAGAGAGTGAGGGGCAGTTATAGGGAGATAGAGAGAGACAGTTTCAGGTAAAGAGAAATAATAAACCAAGAGAGTGCCTAGGATACTGAGAGAAAGGGGAAGAGCGACAGTGTCATAGAGAGGGAGAAGAGTTGGGAGAGACTCTGTCAGAGAGAGAGAGAGAGATAGAAAGTGTCTGGGAGAGTGAGAAAGTGTCAGGGAGAGAGAGGGAGTCTGTGGCAGAGAGAGAGAGAGAGACCATATTAGGAAAAGATAGTGTCAAGAAAAGTGTATAAAGCAAGAGAGAGTGTCCAGGGGAGAGAGGGTGAAGGGAGAGAGGGTAGGAGAAGGACAGGGAGATCGAGGGTGGGTAAATTGCAAAGTTACAAAGTCCCTTTTTCATACCTCCCAACTGTCACGATTTTAGAGGGACAGTCCCGATTTTCGGGTACTGTCCCGCTGTCCCACCCGCGGCAGGCATTGTCCCGCTGCGGGGGGTGGCAGTTGGGAGACCCCCCAATACAGTAGAATAGACGCTGTGCGCATGCGCACAGCGTCTATTCTCGTATGAAAATGAGGTTGCGGCTAATTAGCATAAGCCGCGCCTTCATTTGCATACGCCCGCCCCCTTGAGTGTCCCTATTTATTCATGTCAAAAGTTGGGAGGTATGCTTTTTGCCATGACAATGAACTTAGGGCCTGATTCAGACCTGATTGTGCATCTCAAAATAGCAGAGAACTGAGAGTCTATAGCCGCCATATAGACAGAAATAGAACCTTGCAAATCTGCTTATGAATTTTGAAATTATTGCAGATCGCTTTTTATCTGCAAATCACGAACCAGTACACGATTTTTTTTTAAAGTTCAAAAAATTCAGTTCTACTGTGCCACCAATGGAGAGAAACCATCTGGTTCTCCCTCATCAATGGCAAAAGTATTGGACATCAGCAGTGGTGGCACGGCAGCTTCCTTCCATGCATGATGCAGGGCTAGGCACAGCTGGAACTGGTCACTACATGGGATCTAAAGGCAGTGTGGGGTTCCAAATCTCACTAAAGGAGGGGGGAACTCGTTATATCCTATACAAAGGGGAGGCACATGGGGGCAGATGTATTAAGCCTGGTGAAGAGACCTTATTCTGGTTGACTCACATGGCTGCAAATATCGCAACCTTTTGAGTCCCCTAGAAGCTGCCCCTCCAACCCCCTAGCATGCCGCGATTATGATTTGCATAATCATTCATTCATAGCCTTGGGTGCGGGGGAGAAATCATTTTATGGTCGGCAACCATCAAATGAGTTCTCCAGGGCTTGCAGATCTGAGACACCTTTGAGCGCCCTGTGTGGGAGGCGGACGGGCAGCTGACATCCGCTGACGTCAGATGTGTATAACCCCCCCCCCCCACGCGTCACCAGGCCATTACCATTGGAATGCCCAGTGTTTTAATGCTGGGCGTTCCCATGGGCTTTGCTCCCTGCCACCACCCCACACCTGCACTGCTAAGTGCGAACGGGACGGCGAGCATGCAGTTCGCCACCCATCTCACACCAAGCGCCTGGACAATGACAGACGCTAAAAATCTATCCCCCGTGCGAACACGCACGGGGGGGGGGCGATTAAATGAAAATAACCCCCAAAGTGGAAGGAGATAATGCACCAGTCAATCAAATCCCAACTGTCAAACACAGCTGATGCGTAATCTCCTTTCACTTTATGTCCACCAGGCTTAAGATGATGATAGACGGCAGCGGGCAGCACTTCACTCAAGCTGGGCGGTACAGCGGGCGGCTCCTCTCCTGGCCGGACGGCGGCACCTGACGGGGCTCTGACTGTAAGTTGCTGTTCACCTCTGCTCACTCCATTGGGGGGGACCTGGCTGCTCAGAACTGCCGCCCTCCAGTGGCCGGCGCCCTAGGCAAATGCCTAATGCTGCCTAGTGGTGGCACCTAGGTGAGAGCACTAATATTATTGTGCCTAGGGGCAGCCAGACTCCTAAATCCACCTATGGACATCAGCGATAATACATCGATTTCGAGATGGCCATCCCTATTCCAGGTCAAATTACAGAGGTCTTGAAAGGGATGGGTCAGCATTGCTAATATTGACTGTTTGCATAAACTTTATAGTAGTTGTCAATACAAGTATTTGGCACTTATGAATGCTGTAACGTTACATCAGTATACCACCACAGTAACATCTGACAAACAGGTCTAAACACACCGAAGCAGCAAACTTTGAGATTCCCAATACTTGTCATTCCCCAAGCGCTTGTCCATGGCTGCAGCTGCAGCGTGCGTGCACTGATGGCATGCTGCTGACATGCGGCTACACGCACAGTATGTGCGCTATGTATGTAGTATGTGTGTGTACGGGGGCTGTGTGTGTATCCGCCCCGCCGTACTGCACGGCTCCGCCCTCAGCACTAACCCCACACACGGACTGTACTCCCGCTCCGGCCCGGAGCTCTGACTGCTGTTGGCTGAGAGGACGCGGCTACTGTACACCGCCGGCCGTGCGCTCGCCCATCTCCTGTGCACACAGTAAGTACCCTACGCTCTGCCCCCGGTGCCGCCCTCCCGCACCTGGCATGTGCCCGGCCAGCCTCTCCTGTGGTAACGGGGCACCGCAGCACTGTCTCCCGGGTGAGATGCTGTGTGCTAGGCGGGCAGGGGGGCTGCAGTGGCTCCCGCTAGAACTAAGCAAATGTTCCAGATGCGGTGTGTGCCCCATTGCCCGGAGTAACAAGTTCTGGTGCCCAAGGTGTGTACTAGGCTCTAACTATGTGTGTGCTGCTCCGGGCGTTATTACCGAGGTGTGTGTCACATCTAATGTGCAGCTCTACAGCTACACTACTCTGTGTGATCCAGTACCTGGGGCTGTGTGCAAATGGGATCCAGTACCTGAAGCTGTGTGTGTGGGAGATCCAGTACCTGGGACAGTGTGTGTGGGGGATCCAGTACCTGGGGTAGTGTGTGTATGCGGGGTCCAGTACCTAGGGCTGTGTGGTGGTGGTGGGGGATCCAGTACCTGAAGCTGTGTGTGTGGGAGATCCAGTACCTGGGACAGTGTGTGTGGGGGATCCAGTACCTGGGGTATTGTGTGTATGCGGGGTCCAGTACCTAGGGCTGTGTGGTGGTGGTGGGGGATCCAGTACCTAGGGCTGTGTGGTGGTGGTGGGGGATCCAGTACCTAGGACTGTGTGTGGTGGTGGGGGTCTATTACCCAGGGCTGTGTGGGGAAGCTAGGTATCTGTATGACATTTTGATTTCCCTGCTTTACAGTCTGTAAAGTTCTGATGCCATTTTCGTTCAGATTAAATGGTGAACTTGTTATATCAGTGCACTTTAGGGCACCGAGTGTGTAGTATGGGATACCTACAGTATAACTTTTTCAGTAGTCCAAGTAGCCCTCCTGATGTCATTGTCCTGGCATGTGTTTTTATTTATATGCTCAAACATTTCTTTAGTGACTACTCTTAACTAAAGGCTCCCAATCCATGCACCACCATAAGCCGTCCTGCAGCATCAGTGTGACCTTGATGTATCACAAAAGGTTCTTTTATCTGCTTTATGTGGTACTGCAGGGGCAAGACCAGTATCTATCTATCTTTCTTCATACAGTATGTAGAATCTGCTTTAGAAAAGTCTGCAAATCCGTTAGTAAGGTTGGTGGGGCACTGTATCAGAAGCCTAGCTTGTTATTTGTGTATCTAAAATAACAACTTTTATAACTTTAACGTTTTGGTTCGTTACTGTTGCATAATGATTACATTTCTAAAGCTCTGCACTAGATAAGCCCATATTTAGTAAAAGTGCAATGTTTCATTTGAATAACCAATCATTGTCTATTCTGCCTACACACACTATTTATGTCATTCTTTCATTGCGTATTAGGGTAAAGCGCAGGCTCCAATGCTTTTAGATTTGAAGCTACTAGATTTAGTGGCAATTGTTTAAAATACCTAAATCAGGTTAGTTCAACCTTTTATTTTGCTGATTTAAATATAGTGACTAAAGGCCGCAGTACATTAGGGGGATTTCTCCCCTTGGAGAAGCTGCCTAGGAAGGTCCCGGGTGGCAGGATTGCATGCGCTATATGATCACATGTAGTCCATTTGCATTTGATCACATCTAAGCCTGCCAGGTTCACAAGCAATCCAAGAGGTTGCTTTTGCAGCCGATTAAACTCACAGGCTTTGGTGGGATGTGCGCAGGACCGCACATTGTACCTGCGCTCATTGACCTGCAATTTGGGCTCTTTCCCTGTGATCGCTGCAATAGTAGGAAAAGAGCCCAAATTGCAGGTAAGTTGCCTAGTGTATAGGGGCAGATGCATTAAGACCGGTGAAGTGATAAAGTGTGATAACGCAGCAGCCAATCAGCTGGACAGCTTTTTTAAGACCTTGAAAAAGCTGTCCTTTGACAGCGAAACGCGTTGGTGATCTCTTTGGGACCTGTCTTGGCCTCACTACACCCCACCTGGAAAATCATCTGGACTTTGCTGTTTTTATTTTCCCAACGTGGAGCACTTTTCTTTGCCCAATACTCTTCTCAGTACAATCGCACCTTAGAGAGGATCCCCACCTGCTTGCAAGTCCTCCGCAGGACTGAGACACCTCCAGCGGCGATCTGGGAATACAATTTGGAACACCTTATTTCTTCCAAGCACTAACGCACTTTAGCGAGGATCTCCTTATACCAGCAGTCATCCATAGGACCGGGACACCTCCAGCAAAACCTTGGAATACAAATTGGACTCCAGCCATCCCTTGGTTTAACCCCCACAAGGGTGTTTGGGAAACAGATTGACCCCAGCAGGTTATATTACTCCTTTATTGAAAGGTCTCCATTGTTGCATTGTTTTTAATTATTTTGCTTTTTAATCAGTGATTTATTGTTACCCTATTATTAATATCAATTTATTCATTAAATATGTTTTAAATACTTTATTGGGTGCAATCATTAAAATCGAGCGCTGCATTGTCTTCTGTGTTTTGCGTTACCAATAACGGACCTGACTAGTCCCTTTTGCAGCTGCTCTACTTGAGAAATCAGCCTTGACAAGCGCTCTATACAGTTCTTACTGTACTTTTTGTCCATTCCTAATTACATGTAATGCCCAGGCCAGTTGCTGACACTAGTAGTGCTAATTACATACAATATAATGTATGTGAACATGACCCCCGGAAAGCTCCCTGACGGTCCAAGGTGGATTGGCTGCGATTTCCCACCTCAGAGAAGTTGCTGTAGTGTATGGGACCCTTTACTCCCATGAGAGAGATCTTTCAATGCCTAATACATAATATTTATTGAATTGCATGAGAAATTGGTGGCGGGAGGTGGTGTAGCAGAGCGGGCGTCGGGAGGGCTGGCGTCATCATTTGAAAAAACATTTCAAAAAGACTGGGTGGCCCTCTGAAATCAGGACATAGGGTGATGGAATTAAAGCACTTGGGTACCATAAGATGCTTTGGATGTGATGGTTCAAGTGTATGGCCTCCATAAGTCTTGTTTTTTTTTATAGAACAGAAAGGGTTGAAAAGTTACTATTCTCTTCTAATTAGTAAGCTGACACAATGGGGTATATATACTAAAGTGCAGGGTTTTTTAGTTATCCAGCAACCAATCAGATTCTATCTATTATTTATTAACCGTTTCTGGTACTTATGTAATATCTGGACTCACGTTTTTCTTATGAGACCACGTCCCCTCGCGGGGCTCGCTGCGCTCGCCACGCTTCGGGCACGGTGGCTCGCTGCGCTCGCCCCACTATATAAAATCAACTCCATGCGTAGTTGGATAGTAGGGGTATGAAAAAATGGGAGTCCAGATAATACATAAGTACCCAGTTTCTTATATAGCACACACAGATTCCGCAGCGCTTTACAGAGAATATTTGAACATTCGCATCAGTCCCGGCCCCAGTGGATCTTACAATCTATATTCCCTACCACATGTACACGCACACAAACATTGTAGGGTTCATTTTGTTGGAAGCCAATTAACCTACCAGTTTATTTTTGGATTGTGGGAGGAAACCGGAGCACCCGGAGGAAACCCACGCAAGTACGGGGAGAATATACAAACTCCGCAGAGTTAGGGCCATGGTGGGAATCGAATCCATGACCTCAGCGCTGTGAGGCAGTAATGCTTACCATTACACCATCCCTGATGCCCTATTATCTTCTAGAAAGTGCTAGATTATTGATAAGTACAGTAGAACCTGGTTTCTGTAGGCAATATCTCTGCTTGCACATTAATAAATATAGCTCAAATTGCTGTTACATAGGTCATTTTTGTTCAATTTAGTCTGCATTTTTGTACAAAACCTTTAACAGAACTTCTGTCAAATATTTTCTGCAGCTGGTGAGAAGCAAAAACCTTCTGGTCTGTTATTAGTGTATAAATTACTTTTGACCTTTTTAATATAGGTGTAACAGTCACTTAAATAGTGAAAAACCTTGTTCTTATTTCCCCCCTTCTCTCTTGGATGAGAGCCAGATGTGTGCAGCGCCTAACCTGAAAGCCTCTTGCTTTTTTTTTTTTTCTTCTTTTTAAATGCTATTCTGGAATCCATCAAGTAAGGACGTGTTTCTTCAGTGGACTTGATGTTATGTTTTCTTGCAAAGATGTGTTTGCATTATTAGAGTACTTGATCTGTTTTTTTGTCATTTTAACCTAAAATATCTAAGTGTAGAGTTCTTAACAAGGCATAACGGTTTAGTCTTTTACAGTATATCTTAAAAAAAAAAAAAAAAGTAGTCAGTAGGGAGGAAGTGACCGAATACTGACAATAAGTACAAAAGCTGTTATGTAGTACTATAAATGGCACTGGACTTTATACTAATCCTTGTGTTTTTTTTTTTTTTACATTTTTAATATAGGATGTCGGTAATCTCTATTATATTATTTGTCTATTCATTATCCCCTAATTTCTGCAAATGTAGGCACTTGGAATGAGATCTAGAGCTGCACAAAGGGACCAAGTTGGATCCCACAGTCCCTGATCGTCTCATTCTGCTGGTGCTGGATCCTTTGTGCACCTGTGTGAGCCAAGTTTACACATGTGGACGAGCACTGCTGAGTTTCATTGTTATCAAAGTGTAGGTGATAGGGGGACGGAGCATTATGTTGGCGATTCTGTACTGTATCTAGCGCTGCAATTCACAGCAAGTCGGTTATTCGG
Organism: Crinia signifera; assembly: GCF_055691185.1. Classification (NCBI taxonomy): domain Eukaryota; kingdom Metazoa; phylum Chordata; class Amphibia; order Anura; family Myobatrachidae; genus Crinia; species Crinia signifera. The sequence goes on along the minus strand of NC_139217.1, from coordinate 394,029,997 downwards.
GACTGCCTGACTCTTGATTACTACGAGGAGCCAGTGGAGCAGTTGATCAGTAGAGGCACATTTGATGTTAGAAATGTCATAGGACCGTGCAGCTGTAAATTCCATTAGAGTTGGTTTAAGAGGAGATTATTTTTTGGATAAATTCCCTTTAGTAATTCTTGTAGCAATAGACAAAATAATTTGTAGCAACCTTATCTGCTTAAGTGATGTGAACAATACAGTATATCTTCATGTTGCAGGAATTGGTATTCATTCAAAATGTGATTATGGACACAGTGTTGATGAGAACAATGTCAGCATCTTCAAATGTCAACATGATTAAAATACATTTAACATGTTTGCACCAGAATGTCATCATTACAGCGCTGTTATTTTTAGGGTGAAGCAAATGTAAAAATAAATGGTATATTTAACATTTTGGTGTCAAATGTTGGCATGGTAACCATATTAACGTTTGTGAATGTCAACATACTGCTTGTCCTCCTAATGTCCATGTCTGATCATTGACTCTTCATATCACACCCGCAGGAGTCAAAATCAGATTTTTAACTTATAGGGGGACATTTACGAAGATGGGAGTACTATTTCACATGGGATGTTGCTATGGGCAACCAATCGGAATTCAGTAATTATGTATGTATGTATCTGTTCCGGCACTCTGCCGTGACTGGCTAGATATCTGGTCTTGGTGCCCTCGAGCACCCCATGTATAGATCCAATAAACAGGCAGCACTCTGGGACTTGTAAACGTGTAGAAAACATGTTGTTTGATCAGCATTTTGGTACTTCAACTGCCAACAGGATACGCCTGGTATATTGATTATCTATCTATCCTGGTGATAAAGTACCAACTGTTATTTTCAAGCACATCCTATGACATGGCAGGTACTTTATCTTTCTACTTTGTCACTTTCCATGGCTTAGTACATCTCCCCCTCTTCTCTCTTTTAGTATACAGGTATTATTTTCTTTAAAGGGTACTTGTTTCCTAGCATGGCCACCACGATTTCTATCGTGGTGGTCGTGTCGGAAAAAATTGTGTCGGTCGCGTCGGGTGCATACCAAAACGCACACGACGCGATGTACCCGATTTCTCCATAGGCTTCAATGTTAAAATAATTTAACATTGAAGCCTATGGAGAAATCGGGTCCATCGTGTCCATAGGCTTCAATGTTACATTTTTTTAACATTGAAACTGAGTCCATTTAACATAGTAAAAAATGGTAAAAGGGCCAATATGGGCCATTTCTCATTGGGTATGGCCCCGTCATGTGTGTAAAAAATAATGGCCCCCCCATTGTGGCCGCCACCCCCACGATTGACGCGAACCCGAAGCGTGGCGAGCGGCGGCGGTGCGCGTCCTCCGACCTTTTCATTCCCCTACTATCCACGTCGGCTTGGAGTTGAGAATAGATTAGTGTGGCGAGCCCCGCTGATACCTTCACAGATCCCTGCGTCCCCTCGCGGGCTTCACAGGTATCAGCGTCCCCTCGCGGGGCTCGCCACGCTTCGGGCTCGGTGGCTCGCTGCGCTCGCCACACTAATCTATTCTCAACTCCACGCCGACGTGGATAGTAGGGGAATGAAAAGGTCGAAGGACGCGCACCGCCGCCGCTCACCATGCTTCGGGTTCGCGTCAATCGTGGGGGTGGTGGCCACAATGGGGGGCCATTATTTTTACACACATGACGGGGCCATAGCCAATGAGAAATGGCCCTTATTCGGCCTTTTCCCATTTTTTACTATGCTAAATGGACTCAGTTTCAATGTTAAAATAATTTAACATTGAAGCCTATGCGATGGACCCGATTTGTCCATAGGCTTCAATGTTAAATATTTTAACATTGAAGCCTATGGGGAAATCGTGGGCATCGCGTCGCATCGTGTGCCTTAAAGTTAAGGCACACGATGCCCGCGATTGTGGCCGTGATAAGAAACAAGTACCTCTTTAAATTTCATCTTTCGTGAAAGCAAGTGTCACAGGTGTTTTTCTTGGGTTTTCATTACTCAAGTGCAAACATCCAATATACGATTTTCAGACTGTTTGTACCCGATTTTCAAAGCTTTTTCTGAGGCATTTACGTGAGTGAGCCAGTAGTTTTCTGAAGCATATACTGCAATCAAGTGCAAGTAAAACCCTCCTAATTGCAGTAAGGTAACTGTGGAAACAGAAGTTTATATTGTCAGACCCATTTAGGTGCGTTTTACATGCCTTAAAGTAAACACCAGTGCGTATGAGGCATAAAGCTGGCCACATACAGCCGAGGCTCGTTACCTGACCTTGCCCCACACAGCCATGATTTATGAATGTTTTGTTCATTGTATTTCAGTGAACTTAGTTACTGTCCTGTTTCTATCATCATTCTCTCTACATTTAAATGTATTTGTGGTAACCGGAAACCTGGTCAGACTGAAAACTGCAGTATGGAGTAAATGCGTAACATATACAGGTATATGTTTACAGCACTGCGCGTGTGTGTTGTATTTTTGTCTCTTTCCAGTCATGGTTTAGTCAGCGTATGACCGAAGAGTCCGTTTAGGTTTAGGCTAACTGCCCAGATCAAAGCCTGAATGAATAGTGAAGCTTAGTCTTCACTTGTTCTGACTTTGTAAAGAGCTTATGTGCATATTTGTTTCAGACGAATGGAATGAAGTGACCCGGTAATAGGACAGTTGCATTGTAGTGAGAATGCGCTGACCTCTACTGTTTTTTTAAGCTTTGTGCTCCCAGCAAAATTCAGACTGAAAAAATAGAATACAAGGTGAAAGTATCCTTTTCCAGTACAAACCCTTATAAAATGTATACTTTAGCCTACAGTTACTATATATTTAATTGGCTTCCGGTGTGACTAAGGCCCTTATTCTGATCTGATCGCAGTACAAATTTGTTCTCAAAATGGACAAAACCATGTGCACTGCAGGTGGGGCAGATGTAACGTGCAGAGAGAGTTACATTTGAGTGGGGTGTGTTGAAACTGAAATCTAAATTGCAGTGTAAAATTAATGCAGCTAGTATTTACCCTGCACAGAAACAGAACTCATACAAATTTGGCCCACCTGCAGTGCACATGGTTTTGCCCATTTTGAGAACAAATTTGTACTGCGATCAGATCTGAATAAGGGCCTGTGTGTGCCCACATGCTGTAGATAGTGACTCTAAACTCGCTGCTTTTTGTTCATAGCCCCGTAGGTCTGTGCGCAGATTCTTGTGAGATTCGACTGTGAGGAGGGCAAGTGGTGGTGGGGTTTCCTTGTTCTTACAATGGCAACTCGTCCCCCCCCCCCCCCCCCCCCCACAGCTAATTGATTCGGCCCCAATGCCTTAATATTGCTGTGGGCAAGGAGTGTGATGGTACAGCTTTGGAGGTGTAAGGAAAGTTTAGCTTGACTGTCCTTGTTTCTTTTCTTCTTAGTGCCTCGCAAGGGTGTGCAACCGGTGATGGAGGGGCGCACTGTTGCTCCCCTGGAAAGGTGTAGAAAGCCATTCTGTGAATAAGGGGCCCATTTATCAAACCATATTTGCTGCTAAATCCCTGGGGATTAGCCGCAAATATTAAGCATCCCCCGAATGTATCATAAGGGGACCGCACTATGAATCTCCGATCACTGCTGCAAATCTCCGATCACTGCTGCGATCCCCCCTGCAGTGCCGCCAGCCGCATCCCCCATAGGTTTCTATGGGGGGTGCGAAGCTGCCTGATGTATCAACATCGGGCAGCCCGGCATCGCATCCCTGGCCTATCACCATTCTGAGATGGCAACAGCCTATTTTAGCCTATGTGCTACACACTGCACTGACAGTGCAGTCAGCGGGGTCACCGGGTGTTCAGCGCATAACCGCGCATGTGCATACTCCCCCGGCTTCCGGGTCAGCACTTGGCAGGGATGGGCTCCTTTCGGACAGTCCCCCTTAAGGTTGATACATCCAGCCAGTGTGATCGCATTTTACAATTCGATCCTCGGCGGTAATCCGCCCATATCGCATTGTAAATGCGATCATGGTAAATGGGCCCCTTAATGGCTTTATGTATTCCTTTACCACAAATATGTGTAATACTAGCAATAACACTTAGCATTCACTTGTTATTTATATAGTGTTCATTCTAGCACCCGCTATCTTTGAAAACCCATGCAGTTCCTCTTCCCTGCCTGGGGTGTCGCTGTCTGCTGTGGTGTTTCTAGCACAGGTCTGGTTTGCATATCAGTGCTGATAGACCACACTGTGCTAGAAGCACTACAGCAGACAGACACCCCAGGTAGGGAAGAGGAACTGCATGGGTTTTTAAAGATAGCGGGTGCTAGAATGAACACGATATGAATAACAAGTGAATGCTAAGTGTTATTGCTAGTATTACACATATTTGTGGTAAAGGAATACATAAAGCCATTAAGGGGCCCATTTACCATGATCGCATTTACAATATGCAAGTGGCTCCCATGGACCTTTAAAGCAGATAATCCATTCCTCCGTAAAATAATTAAATAGGTCCTTACTGGAACCATTGCTTTTTACAACACAGGGCTTATAATAATAATAATGACCAGATAGATGATACTATAATGCCGCTTTCCCACTGCAGCTAAAAAAACGGTAAATTGCCGATTTTCAGCGCAATTTACCGTTTTAAGGCTGCAGTGGGAAAGTGCCAGAGTTTAAATACCGTTTAAAGTTAAATGGTATTTCAACCCGTTTATAAAGCAGAGTCCTACACATTAAAATAACGTTTAAGAGGCAGTGGGAATGCCTCTTAAACGTTATTTAGCCTCCAGGCAGTCCCAGTGCCTGATGAGAACTAGTAGTTCTCACTTTTTGCATGTGTAATGAGTGCACGTGCATAATAATGAGCCGCTCATTACATATGCACATATGTAATGAGCGGCTCATTATTATGCGTGTGCACTAATTACATATGCGCAAAGTGAGAACTACTAGTTCTCATCAGGCACTGGGACTGCCTGTACCCTGCATCCCCGTGCAGGTAAGTACAAGGGGAGGGGAGGTGGGGGCACAGGGCAGGTACGGGGGGGTTAGACACTCTTTACACTTGGGGGGGGGGGGGGGGGAGGGATTAGGCACTCTTTACACTGGGGGGGGGGGGGGTTAGGCACTCTACATTTTACACGGTTCACAGCAATGGGAATGGTACTTGAATGGTATTTAAAACGGTAATCTGCTGCAGTGGGAATGCTAATACCGTTTTAAATACCATTTAAGATTACCAGTACTTTAAACTGGTTTGCAGTGGGAAAGCAGCATAAGATACAACACTGCAACTTGGCCACGACTTGTGTTGTGTAGCACAAATAAAAACATTTATTTAATTGCAATGTATCTTGATACAGAAGTCAAAGGCTGCTAATTCTGCAAAATTTTCTTGTAATTTTGTAGATTTTTGGTTGATTGTTACGGATGAACTGTAAACATTAATTCACATAGGTACGCTGGACTTTAATGTGTGCAAAGCAGCCAGTGGGCAGGAGTGTCTTCATAAGACTTACAGTAATAGTAACTGCTGGTCATATCTTAAAGCCTCCACCCTGAGGGTAGAGTTCTGCAGCAGCCACTTTAGTTCTATTTAAACAAATGTTCTAAACCAGCGTTCGCCAACCCGTCGCTCGCGAGCGACGGGTAGCTCGCCGGGTGTTTCAGAGTAGCTCGGGGACTCCCCGCTGCCGCTCGTGTAATGGCGGTGACTAGGTGAGCGCGACCGCCTCTATAGCGGCACGGGCGCAGCAGCAGCCCGTGAACGGGAGCGAAGGGAGAGGTTTCCCCAGCAGCGCAGCCGCACGGACCTGACTGTGAGTTCCCGCCCATCACCGCGCACTGTTTGTTCCCGGGTTACCTGTGGTCACGTCTCCCACTGGGCGGCGGCGGCGGCTGCGGGGATCGGTGTCAGGCCTGGCTGTCGCTACGTGACTGAGGGGGTCTTGTTTGAGTTCTACAAGTAGGTACAGCGTGATGCTGAGTCTCTGACATGTTCCCTCAGTCAGGCCCTGGCAGGTATAATGGGCATCATGTGTATGGCATATGTTTAATGAGTCATTAAACATATGCCACACAAATAATGTCCATTAAACATATGCCCCACACCTTGATACTCCTTAATTAATAATCATCAAGGTGTGTGGGGCATATGCCACACACATGATGCCACACACTTGATGCTCATTAATAATGAGCTTCACGCTGTGGGGCATTTGTATAATGGGCATCATGTGTGTGGCATATGCCCCAGATACCTTGATGATTATTAATTAATGAGCATCAAGGTGTGGGGCATATGTGTAATGGGCATCATTTGTGTGGCATATGTTTAATGAGCATCACATTGTGTGGCATATGATTAATGGAGCATCACGGTGTGGCATATGTATCATGGTGCATCACGGTGTGTGGCATATGATTGATGGAGCATCACGGTGTGGCATATGTATAATGGAGCATCACGGTGTGTGGCATATGTATAATGGAGCATCACGGTGTGTGGCATATGTATAATGGAGCATCACAGTGGGGCATATGTATAATGGAGCGTCACGGTGTGTGGCATATGATTAATGGAGCGTCACGGTGTGTGGCATATGTATAATGGAGCATCACGGTGTGCGGCATATGTATCATGGTGCATCACGGTGTGTGGCATATGTATAATGGAGCATCACGGTGTGCGGCATATGTATCATGGTGCATCACGGTGTGTGGCATATGATTGATGGAGCATCACGGTGTGGCATATGTATAATGGAGCATCACGGTGTGGCATATGTATAATGGAGCATCACGGTGTGGGGCATATGTATAATGGAGCATCACGGTGAGGCATATGTATAATGGAGCATCACGGTGTGTGGCATATGTATAATGGAGCATCACGGTGTGTGGCATATGTATAATGGTGCATCACGGTGTGTGGCATATGTATAATGGTGCATCACGGTGTGGCATATGTATCATGGAGCATCACGGTGTGTGGCATATGATTAATGGAGCATCACGGTGTGGGGCATATGTATAATGGAGCATCACGGTGGGGCATATGTATAATGGTGCATCACGGTGTGTGGCATATGATTAATGGAGCATCACGGTGTGGCATATGTATAATGGAGCATCACGGTGTGGCATATGTATAATGGAGCATCACGGTGTGTGGCATATGATTAATGGAGCATCACGGTGTGGCATATGTATAATGGAGCATCACGGTGTGGGGCATATGTATAATGGAGCATCACGGTGGGGCATATGTATAATGGTGCATCACGGTGTGTGGCATATGATTAATGGAGCATCACGGTGTGTGGCATATGTATAATGGAGCATCACGGTGTGGCATATGTATAATGGAGCATCACGGTGTGTGGCATATGATTAATGGAGCATCACGGTGTGGCATATGTATAATGGTGCATCACGGTGTGTGTCATATGTATAATGGAGCATCACGGTGGGGCATATGTATCATGGTGCATCACGGTGTGTGGCATATGATTAATGGAGCATCACGGTGTGGCATATGTATAATGGAGCATCACGGTGTGGCATATGTATAATGGAGCATCACGGTGTGTGGCATATGATTAATGGAGCATCACGGTGTGGCATATGCATAATGGAGCATCACGGTGTGGCATATGTATAATGGAGCATCACGGTGTGTGGCATATGTATAATGGAGCATCACGGTGGGGCATATGTATAATGGTGCATCACGGTGTGTGGCATATGATTAATGGAGCATCACGGTGTGGCATATGTATAATGGAGCATCACGGTGTGGCATATGTATAATGGAGCATCACGGTGTGTGGCATATGATTAATGGAGCATCACGGTGTGGCATATGTATAATGGAGCATCACGGTGTGGGGCATATGTATAATGGAGCATCACGGTGGGGCATATGTATAATGGTGCATCACGGTGTGTGGCATATGATTAATGGAGCATCACGGTGTGTGGCATATGTATAATGGAGCATCACGGTGTGCGGCATATGTATCATGGTGCATCACGGTGTGTGGCATATGATTGATGGAGCATCACGGTGTGGCATATGTATAATGGAGCATCACGGTGTGTGGCATATGATTAATGGAGCATCACGGTGTGGCATATGCATAATGGAGCATCACGGTGTGGCATATGTATAATGGAGTATCACGGTGTGCGGCATATGTATAATGGTGCATCACGGTGTGTGGCATATTTATAATGGTGCATCACGGTGTGGCATATGTATCATGGTGCATCACGGTGTGTGGCATATGTATAATGGTGCATCACGGTGTGTGGCATATGTATAATGGTGCATCACGGTGTGTGGCATATGTATAATGGTGCATCACGGTGTGGCATATGTATCATGGTGCATCACGGTGTGTGGCATATGATTAATGGAGCATCACGGTGTGGCATATGGTTAATGGAGCATCACGGTGTGGCATATGTATAATGGAGTATCACGGTGTGGCATATGTATAATGGGCATCACGGTGTGTGGCATATGATTAATGGAGCATCACAGTGTGGCATATGTATCATGGTGCATCACGGTGTGTGGCATATGATTAATGGAGCATCACGGTGTGGCATATGTATCATGGTGCATCACGGTGTGTGGCATATGATTGATGGAGCATCACGGTGTGGCATATGTATAATGGAGCATCACGGTGTGTGGCATATGTATCATGGTGCATCACGGTGTGTGGCATATGATTAATGGAGCATCACAGTGTGGCATATGTATCATGGTGCATCACGGTGTGTGGCATATGATTAATGGAGCATCACGGTGTGGCATATGTATCATGGTGCATCACGGTGTGTGGCATATGATTGATGGAGCATCACGGTGTGGCATATGTATAATGGAGCATCACGGCGTGTGGCATATGTATAATGGAGCATCACGGTGTGTGGCATATGATTAATGGAGCATCACGGTGTGGCATATGTATCATGGTGCATCACGGTGTGTGGCATATGATTGATGGAGCATCACGGTGTGGCATATGTATAATGGAGCATCACGGTGTGTGGCATATGTATCATGGTGCATCACGGTGTGTGGCATATGTATCATGGTGCATCACGGTGTGTGGCATATGATTAATGGAGCATCACAGTGTGGCATATGTATCATGGTGCATCACGGTGTGTGGCATATGATTAATGGAGCATCACGGTGTGGCATATGTATAATGGTGCATCACGGTGTGTGGCATATGTGTAATGGAGTATCACGGTGTGGCATATGTATAATGGAGCATCACGGCGTGTGGCATATGTATAATGGAGCATCACGGTGTGTGGCATATGATTAATGGAGCATCACGGTGTGGCATATGTATCATGGTGCATCACGGTGTGTGGCATATGATTGATGGAGCATCACGGTGTGGCATATGTATAATGGAGCATCACGGTGTGTGGCATATGTATCATGGTGCATCACGGTGTGTGGCATATGATTAATGGAGCATCACAGTGTGGCATATGTATCATGGTGCATCACGGTGTGTGGCATATGATTAATGGAGCATCACGGTGTGGCATATGTATCATGGTGCATCACGGTGTGTGGCATATGATTGATGGAGCATCACGGTGTGGCATATGTATAATGGAGCATCACGGCGTGTGGCATATGTATAATGGAGCATCACGGTGTGTGGCATATGTATCATGGTGCATCACGGTGTGTGGCATATGATTAATGGAGCATCACAGTGTGGCATATGTATCATGGTGCATCACGGTGTGTGGCATATGATTAATGGAGCATCACGGTGTGGCATATGTATCATGGTGCATCACGGTGTGTGGCATATGTATAATGGAGCATCACGGTGTGTGGCATATGTATCATGGTGCATCACGGTGTGTGGCATATGATTAATGGAGCATCACAGTGTGGCATATGTATCATGGTGCATCACGGTGTGTGGCATATGATTAATGGAGCATCACGGTGTGGCATATGTATCATGGTGCATCACGGTGTGTGGCATATGATTGATGGAGCATCACGGTGTGGCATATGTATAATGGAGCATCACGGTGTGTGGTATATGTATAATGGAGCATCACGGTGTGGCATATGATTAATGGAGCATCACGGTGTGGCATATGTATAATGGAGCATCACGGTGTGGGGCATTTGTATAACGGAGTATCACGTTGTTGGGCATATGTATAATGGGCATCGTGTGTGTGGCATATGTATAATGGAGCATCACGCTGTGGGGCATTTGTATAATGGAGCTTCACATTGTGGCATATGCATAATGGAGAATCACATTGTGGCATATATATAATGGAGCATCACGGTGTGTGGCATATGTATAATGGTGCATCACGGTGTGGGGCATTTGTATAATGGAGCATCACGATGCGGGGCATATTTATAATGGGTATCACGGACTGCACTATTGGGGTCATGTGTATCTGGCACTGCACTATTGAGGGCATATGTGTATCACACCCCCATTTTCCATGGCCGCACCCCATGTGGCTACAGCTCTTAGAGAGCTGACCATGCCCCCATAGCAGAAAGAATGGGGGATGTAGCCTCGCAGGAGTTCCACGGTAGTAGCTGAACCCTCTAATTTTTGGCGCGTGCCTTCGGCACGCGCAGATGTCTCTTCTCCTCTACCTACTGTGTTGAGAGGTATGTTTGTGACATATTGGACATTGCAGTGTGTGCCATATTATGTCTGGGGCATTGCAGTGTGTTTTTTTTTATATTATGCAGATTTTTAACATTTTTTATTTTAGTAGCTCTTCGGGCGGTTTATTTTGTCGCGAGTAGCTCCCGACCCAAAAAAGGTTGGAGACCACTGTTCTAAACTATTTGGAATGAAACTGTAAGGGTGCAGTTAGCATGTTGATTATTGTTCATTCACCCATCATTTTCCAAAACTTGTGCAGTTCTTCCTCCCTGCCTGGGGTGTTGCTCTCTGTAGTGCTTTTAGCAAAGGTCTGGGCTGCAAATTAGTGCTGAAATACAGACCACACTGTGCTAGAATCACCACAGCAGAGAGTGACACCCCAGGCAGGGAAGAGGAACTGCACAGATTTTGGAAGATGCAAGGTGCTAGAACGAACACTAATGAATATGAACATCACATTATTAATTTGCCGTTATTGCTGCAGAGTATCACATACTACCTCAGTAACAGAAGCTTCTGACTTCTGATTAACTTATTACATTGAGATGTGTACAAACTTGATGATTTTTCTAGCAGATTAGTGAGTCCCTGTGTTTCCTCTCCTAAATGGAATCGGCTATACAGCCACAATAACAGAGAAGGAAACCTTCTTACACGTACCACAACAACATAATGAATCTATAATAAAGAGGAACACACAAGACACATGGGAGCCCCGCATGTGCTTTTTTAAACACGCACGTTATTCTCTTTGTTTTTGTTATGTTTTATGTGTTTTTATGATCTTGCAGTTTTAACAAATATCAATTAAAAGTATTTATTTTTATTTTTGGCGCACCACACCGTGTCAAACTACTTTTGTCCTTCAATACTATAACCGTTTTTGTCCTTGGTAGCACACCTCCTGATTAAACAACTTTGGATAAATATCCATTACTGAATATCAAGAGGGGTCCTATATACACATATGTGATATATGTAACAACATTTTATTACTAATATTGTGTGATTGACTCCCCCACTATATCTCTGCACACACAGATCAGCAGAGTTGTGCTGGGGAGGCCGATATGTTTCCCTCCTAGCACTTTCAGTGCTGGTGCATGTGCCTTAGAAGTTTGCATGCATAGCAGTCGCAGGTCGCAACATTACTCCCAGAGAGCATTTGCAGGAGGAAAAAGCAACAATTTCTCTCTACAGACCCTGACCACAGCCTAACCCTGACCAGATGTATTAAGCTTGCAAAGTGATATAAAGGAGAGTGATAAACCACCAGCCAATTAGCTCATAACTGCCATGTCACAGACTGTGTTTGAAAAATGACATGTACTGTAGGAGCTGATTGGTTGGTTTTTCACTCTCCATTTTATCAGTTTTCAGGCCTCGTACATCTCGCCCACGAGGAGACGTGTGCTAGGTGTGATTTGAGCCTATACAGTGTGAGTTATGTGATTTGGGGCCAGATTCTCCAAGCTTCTAATGTGATAAAATGGAGAGTGATAAACAGCCAGCCATCAGCTACTGCCTGATATTTTTCAAACACAGTCTGTGACATGGTAGGTAGGAGCTGATTGGCTGGCTATTTATCACTGTCCATTTTATCACTTTTGAATCTTAGAGAATCTGGCCTTAGGACTGTACACATAGTGCAGTTCGAACCATATTCGATTTTAACTACACCCAACTAGCCCCTTGCTATATTACAGATTTCAATTTTCCAGCTTCGCATTCATCGCAACTTACATACTTAGGGGCTGATTGCAGTTCAGTGAACCGAATTCGGCCTCTGCCCCGATGGTCGGGTTTGCGCCTGCACATTTCCTGCAAACCCCACCTGCAAATGGCCTCTGTGATTTACAATGTCATCGGTCCTTTCGCAGCGGGTTGGGAGTGGTGGCAGCACACGGACATAGGAACGCCCTGCATTTCATCGGCATCCCCGTGAAAATGCTGGCCATTCCCATGGGATTGTGGGGCGGGTAAGTGTGTCGAGGGCGTGCGGTCTTCGTCCCGCTGCCCGCAAATATGTCAGTCTCCACTGACTTTTTTATATTTGCGAAGGCAGGGGAAATCACATCCCCTCTCATGGTTGTGAGGGGATACGGTGGTGGAGGGGGGGTGTCTCTTTTCCCCGCGGCAGTGAGACGGGCTCTCTTACCGAGTCAACCAGAATTAGGGCCTTAGTGTGTACAGATGGTGTGATTATGTGTTCGTGACTTCCCTTGAAATGCCCAGAACCATGCAAACCTGACTGTTATTTGGCCTATGGCCTTGCCTGCACAGTCTATGTATCCATGAGATACAAACCTTACGGGGCCGCACATCACTATCACAAGCAGGAGATTTTGGAAAACTTTCTATACGATTTTGACTATATAGCCAAGATTGCAAAGTGTGTACACACCTTAAGTGCTGACCATTCTATTTTCCTATATTGTAGTTTCACAACAGCCGGAGAGCCACACGTTGCCTACACCTGCCCTAGCTGCTAAAAGCTGGCCGATGGCTGCCTCTGATGAAAAAGTTCCTGTGCAAAGCCTGGTTAATCCTATTTAGGAAGTGTTGCAGTGGACCATGTACTGCCAGTCAAGTCTGCTTATATTTCTCCAGATTGGAGTTCTGCCTTCTTGTGCCAGCATCTAACTTAGCAAAAATGTGAATGGTTCCCCATACAAAAGCCCTTATGCTAAAAATCCTTTGTGGCTCAACATACCTGCATATGCTGTACAGCGATTTGGAATACTTCACATTTTCCCAGTGGCTATTTACTAAGACTAAAAAGCATATATTCATCTTCCTTAGTAGTTAGTAATGCTATGGACTCTCAATTGCTGGACTACTAAAAAATAAGGATCAAATATGGTTTGAGGTAACATGTTTTAAAAAAAGGGGCAGACTAGATGGGCCAAGTGGTTCTTATCTGCCATCAAATTCTATGTTACTTACAAACTCCCTATAGCAGTGGTTCCCAAACTGTGCGCCTAGGCTCCCTGGGGTGCCTCAGGTTGGTGGTCTAGAACCAATTCCACTTATTTATGGTCAATGAAATAGGCAAAATCAGTGCTTATGGCTTCCAGTTATAAAATATGTGGAGAAACAGAAGGGAATCCTGTTCCTCACCACATAAATGGACCGAAGGATAAAATGTATTCCCAATTTATTTAATTTAATAGTTTTTTTCCTGAAATTCTCAGTAGCAAACTTTTTGCCTACGGGTGCCATGAAAAATATTCTGATACTGTTGGGTGCCATGATTCAGAATGTTTGGGAATTACTGGTCTATAGGTATTTTGACATTTGGACATGCTAATATCATACAGTATATGTTAAGACACTGTAACCATTTTTGAGGACATTCTTGTGTACGGGGTGACTGTCGCCAGGAGAGTGGTCGCTGATCGGAGGAGCATGCTATTGTGACCAGCGGCTTCCACAGGCAGAGTGTCTCGTTTTATCGTCGCTGATGAAAACAAAACACTGAGCATTATGGTCGCTGAGCAATATTAACCATTTGAGTGGTATGCTTGGAAATTTTCTGGGATCAGCTGCGCTGCCGCAGCTGGCTGTCCCGGAAAATTTCCGGGCATATCACTATGTACGTGGTCCCCCCCAGTGGCTCCAGTGGTGCCTCCAGTGGTCCCCCCACCCCCTCCGGCTATAGTACGCCAGAGCTCCCCCGCCAATCGCCATACTGCAATGACGTAGACGGCAGGCTCGGGGATGTTCGGAGCGGCTCAGGGGGACTCGGTGTTCAGGCACCCTAATCCTCCCGAGCGGCCACGAACATCCCTGAGCCTGCCGCCTGTGTTGTCAGTGATAACTGACTGTCGGCAGGGGAGCTCCGGTGTACTAATGTTGGAGCGGAGGTGAGGGGTGGGGGCCTTCCTATGATCAGTGGTGGGCTTTGCTGGGGCAGGACTAACCTGCCCTGGTAGGTTTGTCCTGCCCCAGCAAAACCCACCACTCAAGGGGCTAAGCCAGTATTGCTCAGCGATCATATTTCTCCGTGTTTACAGAGCTTAAGTGATTCACTTTTGTCCTAATTGTCAGTTTATTTCAGTATGAAAACAGTGAGACTGTTGGTACAACTATTTTAGGGATACGGTCATATTGTCTACAACAACAACCTTCCACATGCAGGAAGGTCAACACAAGCATTAGGTAGACAGTCAAAAGGTCGACATGGGGTTTTTCACAGTTTTTTGAGCCGACGTGGCAACAGGCGGTATTTCATACCCTATCATCCACTAGGGCGTGGTGGGAGAATAAAATAGCGTGTCGAGCGTAGCGAGGCACCGTGCCCGGAGGGTTCATTTTCAAAAAGAAATCTTTCTATATTATTCCGCTTATTAAAAATGACACAAAACTCAATAATTTAGCAATTTTACTTCAATAATAAGTACAGTGAAATAAAATTAAAAATAGAATTCATCAACAAATATTGGTACAATATAGCAGCAATTAAATGGCAGTAGTATAAATCAAAGCATCAGCCAGTGTTTAGTTATGGACATGTATAATGGTAATCTGTTGCTGTTCCAGCAGTTAATAGCTGAATAAATAGAGGTTCTAGGTCGCCAGTCTGTTAGTAGAGTAATGGAAAGGTAAATATGTGCTGTTAGCATCACAGACATAATAGCAATAGTCCTTTACCTTTAAGTGTGGCCATGATGATATGGGGGTTTATTCTAGTTCATTCTTTCTGACAAAATCCTTCTTAGATGGACAAAACCATGTGCACTGCAGGGGGGCAGATGTAACATGTGCAGAGATAATTAGATTTGGGTGAGTTATTTTGTTTCTGTGCAGGGAAAATACTGACTGCATGATTTTACACTTCAATATAGATCTCACTTTGAAGAAAAACCCCACCCAAATCTAATTCTCTCTGCACAAGTTACATATGCCCCCCCTGCAGTGCACATGGTTTTGTCCATCTAAGAAGGATTTTGTCAGAAAGAATGGATTAGAATAACCCCCATGGATAGACAGCTTGCATAAAATTAAAAGCTCTGTGCTTGTTTTTTTGTTAAACTGACATGCCCAAAATCCTCAACTCGCATTATAAATCCACCGTGGTGTTCCTGTGTCTGGAAGCCGTGTAGGGCGTGGAGTTCTCACCGCAATGGCTGGGGATTGGTGGGGATTGATGTGGAGGAGGATAGGCAGAATGTCCTGCATCGGCTGCAATTGAGCTGCGCCACAATAGCACAGCCAGAGTCCAGAGATGATACGATCACAAGGTCGATACATGGAATCGGTTTATATGGCTAAGTTCAACAGGGTTAAAAGGTCGATGCAAGCACTAGGTCGACAGTCAAAAGGTTGAAATTAGTTTTTCATGTTTTTTTGAGCCAATACGCTGACAGGCAATATTTCATGCCCTACTATCCACTACGTTGTGGTGGGAGAAAAAAATAGTGTGACGAGCGCAGCGAGGCACCATGCCCGAAGCATGGCGAGCGGTACACTTAGGGGGGGTATTCAATGTCTGTCCTGCTCCCGCAGCCATCTCCCGACGGGAGATCCTGGTCCTCAAGTACTCCCAACAGTGTACGTTTTCCAGGTCACCCGGCAGGTGCACTCATTATTCACGCACATTTTAAAAGATCCACAGGTGGAACTAATTATGTCATTCTGTGTGGAGACCTAGAAAACGTGCACTGTTGGGGGTACTTGAGGACCAGGATTGGGAATCACTGGTCTATAGTAACCTTAAAGATAACGAACTAATCATTAAATTAATTCCTTGATAAAAGGAATATAAGCAGACATCTCTTGTTGAATCAGCCTTCCCCTCTTTCTTTAACCTCTGCAGTAATTTACTTTTCTTTACGTTTTGTTTCTTTTTGCTGCTTTACATTCATGAGTTCTACAGGCTGCTCTGTCTGGCTCCTTTTCTCAAAGCCAGCCACTCAACATCATGACCTCATGTGCGGCACAGGAGTTAGGTTGGTGCTGGCAGTGCCGTGCCCCATATACAGTATAGCACTGGGCAGCTTTCCAACTGGGTTTTTAGGGCATTTCTTTAATACATCCCAACCAGCAGGTCACCTATGTTGGCTGTGCAGCAGACATGGTACCTAGGCAACCTTTTAACAATTTCTTTAGCCTGCTTCTTCTCTGGCTATGCCATTGTCTTCAGGGATTTTCACATATATAAATAAATCACCAGTAGACTGGCAGACTGTGTAGTGTGATAGTAATTCTCCACATAGCGGGTGCCAAAAAGTTTAAACTCTTACACATTAGACGATGGGGGCTTTGTCCGATATAATTAACAATATTGGTCAGGACTGCTGGCTCCTATATTGTGCTTTCAAGCTGAATGATATTGGCTATCAATATTGTCCATTGACATCACTGGGAACTACAGAACATGTAGGTTATTTGGCTATATTTAACCAAATTGACTTGCATTTTTAACATACATCAATCATCATTAACGATATAGAGTGTACACACTAGAAGTTGTCGCTCAGAAGCCCCTTTCTGAGCAATATCTTTCACAATACAGGTCGAGTATCCCGTATCCGAATATCCGTTATCCGAATTATTCCGAAATACGGACATTCCAGAAAGTGAAAAAAAAAATTTTTTTTGCTAAAAACTCACTGGGGACATTTGTAACAGCATCAATGGGGACATGATATGTAACTGGCACTATATATGTGCAAGACAATGATTGCTTGGCATTCAAATTCAGTGCTGAGATAGTACACACATTTTGTTTCACGTTTTGAAACCTTGTTTCTCTACCGTCCAATGGGATACTGGGCTTCACTACTATGGGGATTGAGACCTCCGCAGGAGAGACAGGCACATAAAAGAACTTTCAGTGTGGGTGCACTGGCTCCTCCCCTCAATCTCCCTCCACTAGTCAGTTTTGAAAAATGTGCCTCAGGAGAGGCAGTGCTTCTGGATGCTCCAGAGTTTTTCTACATTTATTTTCAAAGTTTGTTATTTTGGGGTGCTGTGGTGACCACACAGCTGTCCTGCTTCGTGGGTGTCAGGGGAAGGGTCAGTCCCCGACCTCTTCAGGTGCAGAGCTGACCCTGCTACAGGACAATTCGGTCCTGCGTGGGGCTTGTCACCGCACAGCATTGCGCTGTAGCGAGCAAGTCCCCTAGCCGCCGCACACCCCTGACAGGTCTGAAGACTTCAGTGGTGAGTACAGGCTGGGGGTCCCACAAGGGGTCCCCGCAGCCATTTCTGGTGCGGCAAGACGACGGCTAGTAATGGCGGCCCTCCAGCAGGGACTGCGTGAACACCGCGTCTGGTAACTGGCATAGGGGTGCTGCCGCTGGACCACCAGGGACACCTCTCAGGTTAAAATGTATGATACATATATATATTATATATATTTACACCTTATGTCAGTATAAATATATAGAAGCGCCAGCTCCGTGTACAGGGGGCGGGGCTTCACTCAGAGCGGGACCAAGCTCTGCTGGGCGCGCGCTGTCACTTCCTGCTTCTTCACACGCTGCCAGACTCCATTACAGAGGGCTCCTCACTGGCGTGGTGGATCCGGGTACTTGCAGCACGGCAGAGACAGCAGGTTTTTTATAGCTTCTTAGCGCTGCTGCGCTATCTGGCTGATTCAGACACTGTGTTGTTCATATCACTGTGTTTAGCGTTACCAGCTCACCCAGATCTGTGAGTTCAGGTTAAGGGTGCACTTGGCTCCCCAATTGCTCTGTTTATTCCCCACTGATTAGTTACAGCACAGCATAAAACACACACATAGTCTGTTTTTCACATCCAGCAGTGTGGTGTGTGCACGTGTGTGACTGCGTGGGGGTTGTGTTGTACTGCAGACATTGTAGTAATATCTCATCATGGTGAAAAAGTTCACTTGTTTGGTGTGTAGCACCAAGTTTGTGCCAAAGTCACAGTCCCAGGTTACTTGTGAGGCTTGTATGTCACCACAGCCCAGTAGTGCTGACACCCAGATCAGTGGGGTACCCCCACAGTTGGTGGGGCCGTCACAGGCAGACGAGCAGGAGCCTGCGTGGGCCTCCAACATAAAAACCTTGTTGGATTCTGTGGCTTCACAGCTTTCCACTAACACTCAGCAAACGCAGAGGGTTCAGAGGGAATTGTCCATGTTAGCTGCCAGGGTGGATATTCTTCATACCCTTAATGTACCTCCTCCTCCCGCACAGCCTCAAAAGAGGCAGGCTACTGCAATGGATCCTGACACAGATGAGGATGATGAGGACATATTGGAGGAGGGTGAGGAGCAGGGTCTGCAGGAACCAGCTCCTGAGGCGGCAGTGCATGGTCCCGAGCCCCTTATCAGGGCCATTAGGGATGATTTTGATCTCCCAGTAGAGGCATCCACAGAAGGAGATCCTTTCTTCATGACTCAGAGGAAACAGCCAGTGTACTTCCCTGAGCAGGCAGAGTTAGAAACTGTTTTCAGGGCTGCATGGCAAAACCCTGATAAGAGGTTTACTCTTTCAAAACGGTTCACAAATGCATATCCTTTTGAACCTTTGGGCAGAAAGAAATGGGAGGAGCCACCGGTAGTGGACTCCTCTGTTTCCCGCCTTTCTAAAAAGGTGTTGCTACCAGTCCCAGGGGTATCCACCCTTAAGGATGGGGCGGATAGGAGGCTGGAAGCTACCCTCAAGTCCATATATACGGCTAGTGGGGCATCTCAGCACCCAGTTTTAGCCAGCTGCTGGATGGCTAAGGCAATTCATACATGGTCAACCCAGATTCAGGAGGGTTTGTTGGGTGACATGACTGTGGCCCAGATAGGTGACAGTCTGCGTCACATTCAGGATACCGCTAAGATCCTGTGCGAGGCGCAAAAGGAATTGGGCGCTATAAACGCGCGCAATTCAGCCATGGCAGTTTCAGCCAGACGGGCCTTGTGGCTACGTCAGTGGTCTGCAGACGTAGACTCAAAGAAAAGTGTGGAGGGTATTCCCTTTACAGGAGAATGGCTGTTTGGGAGTGAATTAGACGGTTGGATTTCCAAAGCCACGGCAGGAAAATCTACCTTCCTTCCATCAGCTCCCACGGCTGCAAAGCGTACCTTCACAGGTGCTTCCCAGCAGTCCTTTCGTGGGAACAGGTTTCGCCCCAAGGCCAGGGGCGCCTCCAATGCCAGCAGGGGCACGAGAGGCAAGTTTAGGAAGCCTAGCTCCTCCAACACCCAGGACCGTCCAAATGCCGCGGTTTCCTCTAAGCCTGCAGCATGACGGGGTTTTCCCGCCACGAGACTCTCTCGCGGTGGGAGCGCGATTGTTGCATTTCAGCCATGTGTGGGACGCATCGGGTCTGGATTCCTGGGCCAGGGGTCTCATTTCTCTAGGTTACAGGCTGGAATTCGACAAACCTCCTCCCAGACGATACTTCAGGTCGGCACTCCCAGCATCCCAGGAAGATCAGGTGCTCCTTCAGGGGGCCATTACCAGGCTGCTTCAGTCTCAGGTAATTGTACCGGTGCCAGACACGGAGCAGGGCCAGGGATATTATTCCAACTTATTCCTGGTCCCGAAGCCAGACGGCTCAGTAAGGCCCATCCTGAATCTAAAGTCACTGAACCCCTTCCTGCGTGTGTTCAAGTTCAGGATGGAGTCCTTGCGCTCTGTGATCGCCAGTCTGGAGAAAGGGGAGTTCTTGGCCTCTATAGACGTCAAAGACGCCTATCTACACATTCCTATTTGGCCCCCACACCAAATCTATCTCCGGTTTGCCTTGGGGAACGACCATTACCAATTCCGGGCGTTACCCTTTGGCCTGTCGACAGCCCCGCGGGTTTTCACAAAGGTAACGGCGGAAATGATGTCACTAGGCTCCGAAGGGTCAATGTAGTGCCATACCTGGACGACCTGCTAATAAAGGCAGGGTCGGCGGAGGCTTTAAGCAGTGCTCTCAAACTGTCCATACAGGTTCTAAGAGACCACGGGTGGATCCTGAACATGCCCAAATCATCGCTGGTTCCAACCCAGAGGATGGTTTTCTTGGGCATGATCCTGGATACATCGGAACAAAAAGTCTTTCTGCCGATGGAAAAGGTCACTGCAATACAACAGCTGGTCAGGGAGGTCCTACAGTCACCTCTGGTACAGATCCATCTTTGCCTCCGGCTTCTAGGCAAGATGGTGGCTTCATTCGAAGCAATACAATTTGGCCGCTTCCATTCCAGGACTTTTCAATTGGACATTCTGACAAAATGGTCCGGCTCCCCCCTGCAGATGCGCAGAAGGATTGGCCTTGCAACAAGAACCAGGATCTCGCTACAGTGGTGGCTAGATTCATCCAATCTGTTGGCAGGCAGACGGTTCCAGATCCAGGACTGGATTCTGGTAACCACGGACGCCAGCCTGAGGGGCTGGGGAGCTGTGACACAGGGAGTCCGCCTACAGGGTCGATGGTCCCCACTGGAGTCGGGCCTTCATATCAACAAGCTGGAGTTGAGGGCGGTTTAATATGCCCTGTTACAGGCAGCTCCATTGTTACAGGGCAAGGCGATCCAGGTCCAGTCGGACAATGCCACCACTGTGGCCTACATAAATCGGCAGGGTGGTACCAAGAGCATGCCTTGCATGAGAGAAGCGTCAAAGATTCTGTCTTGGGCGGAACAGAATGTCCTGGCCCTGTCTGCCATTTTTATCCCGGGGGTCGACAATTGGGAGGCGGACTTCCTGAGTCGCCACGATCTTCACCCGGGGGAGTGGGGCCTTCACACACAAGTGTTCAATGCCATAGTGGATCTGTGGGGGCTCCCTCAGATCGACCTGATGGCTTCACGTTTGAACCACAAAGTAGCAAGGTACTGTGCACGGACCAGAGACCCAGGGGCCATAGCGGTGGACGCTCTCACCTGGACCTGGGAATTCCAATTGGTGTACCTGTTCCCACCTCTCCCATTGTTGGCTCGGGTGCTAAAGCGGCTCCGGCATCAGGGGACGGAGGCCATACTGGTGGCGCCAGATTGGCCAAGAAGGGCCTGGTACGGGGACATTCAGGCCATGCTAGTGGAAGACCCGTGGCGTCTGCCCCTAAGAAAAGACCTGCTCCTCCAGGGCCGTTCGTCTTCCAGGACTTACAGCGGCTACGTTTAACGGCCTGGAGGTTGAGCGGCAGATCTTAGTCCACAAGGGTCTCCATCCCTCTGTCGTCACTACAATGATAAAAGCCAGGAAGCCGGTGACGGCTGCTCATTATCATGTAATATGGCGCAGGTATATTGCTTGGTGTGAGAAGAATGACTTGCCTTCGGCCAGTTTTCGATTAAACAACCTGCTATGTTTCCTTCAGGCTGGTTTGGATAAGGGTCTCAGATTGGGTTCCTTAAAAGTCCAAATCTCCGCGCTGTCTGTGTTTTTCCAGAAAAAGATTGCGGCCTTGCCGGAAGTGCAAACCTTCTTACAGGGGGTTCTGAGGATTCAGCCCCCCTTTGTGCCTCCCACTGCACCATGGGATTTGGAAGTGGTTCTTACTTTCTTAAAATCAGCCCGGTTTGTTCCACTGGAGGAGTCTGAGCTCCGACACCTCACTTGGAAGACTGTTGTTCTGCTGGCCCTAGCTTTGGCCAGGAGGGTGTCCGAGCTTGGAGCCTTATCCTGTCGGAGCCCTTACCTTGTGTTCCACAACGATAGGGCGGAACTCAGGACTAGACCACAATTCCTTCCAAAGGTGGTGTCAGGGTTCCACCTAAACCAACCTATTGTGGTTCCTTCTAGTGCAACACACCCGGATATACCAGATTCCTTGGATGTGGTCCTCACCCTTAAGGGGTATGTCAAGCGCACAGCTAGGATCCGTAAGACGGACAGCTTGTTTGTGCTTTATGATGCGCAGAAGAAGGGTTTACCTGCTTCAACGCGTACCATTGCCAGGTGGATAAGATGTACTATCCAACAGGCTTATGCATCAGCTGGTCTATCGCTTCCTTTTTCAGTAAAGGCTCATTCAACCAGGTCTGTAGGTACCTCTTGGGCTGCTGCTCGAGGGGTGTCGGCTATGCAGCTTTGCAGGGCCGCAACTTGGTCAGGGCAACACACATTTGTGAAGTTCTACAAGTTTGACACCCTGGCCAGGGAGGATTCCCAGTTCGGGAATGCGGTTTTACAGCAGACTCCGCACGTTCCCACCCGTTCTGGTAGCTTTGGGACCTCCCCATAGTAGTGAAGCCCAGTATCCCATTGGACGGTAGAGAAAATAGGATTTTGGGTACCTACCGGTAAATCCTTTTCTCGTAGTCCATATGGGATACTGGGAGCCCGCCTCGGTGCGGCTTTTTCTGCTGTCAGATTCTACTTCATGTTAGGCTTATTGCCTTGTTTTCTATAGCATAGACATGTCTATAGCCTTGTTTACAGTTACAGGTGTCCTCAAAAGTTGTTAGGATTCACCTCTTTTTTTTATATGTTTCTTGTTCGTTTGGGTGTGCTGGATGAATCTCACCACAATACATTATCACATACTCCTCACATGCTCTCCTTCGGCACAGTTTTTGCATTAACTGACTAGTGGAGGGAGATTGAGGGGAGGAGCCAGTGCACCCACACTGAAAGTTCTTTTATGTGCCTGTCTCTCCTGCGGAGGTCTCAATCCCCATAGTAGTGAAGCCCAGTATCCCATATGGACTACGAGAAAAGGATTTACCGGTAGGTACCCAAAATCCTATTTTTTTGAACAATTAAAATATATTTGTGTGTATTTTATGTGGTAATAAAATATATTTGTGTGTATATTATGTGTTTATACAGCATAAATGCAAGATACTTCAAAATACATCATTGAAATATTAAATTATTCCAAAATACGGAATAATCCGTTATCCAAAATTCTCCTGGTCCGGAGCATTTTGGATAAGGGATACTCAACCTGTATCCTCTAGTGTGTAATGGGCTTAAGTCATCCCTAGCCAATAAGCTTAAAAATAAATGACAGAGCCTGGAACTTTTTATTTATTCTAGCAGTTTCCTGCTCCGTATGACTGCTTCCAGCAACAGGTTGCAGTGTGCCGCTGGCACATTACTATTTAAGGAGAGTTATTAGTTTGTTCCTTTTTAAATTGCAGACCGTAAATATCTCTTGTGCAGAATTACTTCTTTGGTGGCTAGTTTAAAAAATGGTCTTTTCCTGCTGTAGACATCTGCAGTTGTTAAACATTTCCAGAATGAATATTTGGGTTATATTGAGGCTCTGCTTAATATTTTATAACACCCTTTGTTTAAATTGTTATGCTCATTGTGGCTTGTTATGAATTATTACTCGTTCAGTTAACTCTGAATAAGGGGACATGAACAAGGCTTTGTGTTTGGTCTAAAACTTTAGTTCATTACTCAAGCCTGAGTGTCTATGCTAAACAACATTACATGTAAGTCACTAAGGGGCCTATACATTATAGCAACTCGATGACCAGTTTGCTGGGAGCAGACATTTGCAGTGGAATGCCACATTATTTAAGTATTGGGCATTTTATACAGCAGCAGCAGTTATCTGATCTATCTGCTGTGGTGCAGATAGATCAGAAGTTCAGAAGCAGTCCTCATAAATTTGTAGGCTTTGAAAATACCCAATTTACACAGTGAATTTCCATTGGGCGTTTGGCCCTGATAGATAATTGAATCTTTAGGTGGTTGTAGGTTATAGGCTATATGTGGCAATAAGAAAATGTAGTTGATGACTAGCTGCTGTTAGTAATTTGGCCCCAAATTAAGATCTCTTATGTTTAAAAAAATTTTTTGGTACTCTTTACCTAGAAGGGCGCCCGCGATTGGAATCGCGGGCGTCGGGGGTAAAAAATCGCGGCCATCGCGGGTAAATCGCGGGTACATTAAAAACGGGTGCCCGCGATGATCGCGATTTTCCCATAGGGATCAATGTTAAAAACGGTGATTGACCGCGATTTTAATGTTAAATGCCTCAATGCCCACGATTTGGCCATAGGAATCAATGTTAAATGGGCCACAGAGCCCTAATAGTCACCGTGAACTCTGAAATGGCCCCCACAATTGTTAACGCCACCCCACGATCAACGTGAACCCGAAGCGTGGCGAGCGGCGGCGGTACGCGTCCTCCGACCTTTTCATGCCCTACTATCCACGTCGGCGTGGAGTTGAGAATAGAATAGTGTGGCGAGCGCAGCGAGGCGAGGGGACGCGGATACCTTCACAGGTAAACGCGTCCCCTCGCGGGCTTCACAGGTGTCCGCTTTTCGCCACGGACACCTGTGAAGCCCGCGAGGGGACGCGTATAACTGTGAAGGTATCCGCGGCCCCTCACGGGGCTCGCTGCGCTCGCCACGCTTCGGGCCTCGGTGGCTCGCTGCGCTCGCCACACTATTCTATTCTCAACTCCACGCCGACGTGGATAGTAGGGCATGAAAAGGTCGGAGAACGCGTACCGCCGCCCCTCGCGGGCTCGCTGCGCTCGCCACGCTTCGGGTTCACGTTGATCGTGGGGTGGCGTTTACAATTGTGAGGGCCATTTCAGAGTTCACGGTGACTATTAGGGCTCTGTGGCCCATTTAACATTGTTTCCTATGTAAAAATCGCGGGCATTGAGGCATTGAACACTAAAATCGGGTCCAATCTTATTTTTAACATTGGTCCCTATGGGAAATCGCGGGCATCGCGTCGCACCCGATTTTTAGTGCATTCGATGGTCGCCCTTCTAGGTAAAGAGTACCAAATTTTTTAAGTGGTATCCAATCTAGCGGTGAATAGCCAATAATCCCCATAAGCAGCCCCTAGGAGATGGGGTAACATATGGATTTGAATATTTAACCCAGATCTCACGAAATCTCAACCACAGAAAGAAATATATTTCTCCAGAAAAAGGGCCTTAAACGGATAGCTCAATCTTTGGCCAATGTTCCTGACCAATTCATTCATCCGTATTTTTCTTGCAAGAATAATGATCACGACTCTTGCTAGGTGGGTGCTGGAGAGCATTTGAGTGTCACCAGTGTTTAATTATGAAGGTGTTGCTAGTGCTATGTGAAAATACCACAGCCATTTTCTTGCGTGCCATACAGTGATTTATCCTCCTCATATTAATCCCGCCTCTCTGCCGTATAGGTGGAACATGAAAGTATTGGGGTGGTGAGGCGCATTAGTCTCTCCCAGAGATTGATGCTCACAGTGAAAGCCACATCCGGCTTCTGTGACGCGTCTTCCGCCCAATGAGAGGCATGGAACGCGGAAGTGGTGGAGGTGGAACACACGCTGCCCTCACCACCCGCGATTCCTCGTTTTCCATGCCTGCACATTCTCACATTTTATTGGGGACACAGAATGCACTCCAGACTTTGTAAACTGTGACATTTTATGTAGTTTTTACCGATCATCTGTGAAAAGGTGATTATTGTGATTTGATAGAAACAGGAAGTAGGTGGACTTCCTGCCTGTAGGGTATTTAAACCCTTATGGTTCTACCATTTCTGCACCTTTGAAAAAGATCCTACTCTTTGGATCGAAATGCATTGTAGCAGAAGAGGACTAACCAGAACCGGATTAGACGATACACACACCCTGGGACGATATTCCGGACTTTCTACCAGGTTGTAGACTTTGCTTTTTCTGCCCTATCTGAAAATCTGGGAGTTCTGGCGTTATCCTCACTTGGGTTTTTTACTTGTCATTCTGTTTGTTGAGAAAAAGTGTAATAAAGACCCCTGTTTTAAAACCACGCTGTGTGACGAGTAAAATAAACCTTTATAGGAGCAGGAATATTTATCTCTGAGTGAGTTGTGATATGCATCATATCTCCATCCTTGTGGGGCATACTAAAGATACCTTTTTGTGAGCGAAAACGTCTCCCTAGTGTGAGTTGGGTTACTCTATCACCAAAAAGATACCGTGATAGGCTTCATCTATCGATCTTTAATGTGAGTGGGTTACACATCACGTGTCCTTACTACTCCTCCGAATAAAACACGGGTGGAAAAAGAAGAATTGTTTTTGGGACGTACTTCACCATATATATTTTATGTATTCTTCTTTGCATGGACTGAGTTAACACTTGAAAAACCTGCATTTGAGGATACATTGAGATCTCGGGGAGAATCGTCCAGAAACACCCTGTTCTAAAAGGGAAGTAACGTTCTACATCATTAGAGCCAGTGTCTCAATTTGTATTTTGTGGGATATATAGTTTTGAGGAGTGGTGTCTACTTTAATTTGTTTAATACTAGACTGGTTGCTGTGCCAGAAGGTGGTCCACTGCCATATTCTTTGTACATTTTACATTGTATCTCCTAAAATAATTTCTTCTACCCCTTTGTCACAGACTTAAAAATCCCAGGTTTTTGCATTAAAATCAACCTGGGATTTTCGACTATGAAATAGGAAAATTCCCAGGATAAAGGGTTCCCAACCCTGCTGTTCACCAAGTTTGGTGCTGATAACCAGGAATATGCCAGTTTGAAAGACCCATCAATTTCCTGCATCAAAATTAAAAAGGAGTATGACTTTTACAAATGTAGTGTTCACACTAGCCTTTTTATTTTTTGGGCGCACCATCCTGATCTCCAGGAGGTGGTGAAGAACCATAATGTGTGTTTATCTGTCCGCCACCTGTGCTTTTTTTTTTTTGGGGGGGGGGGGGGGGGGGATTGTCTTTTTATTAATATATCTGCTATTTCACCATTTTTGTTCTGCACTGCCTCTAGCATTCTTGTGGGAGACCTGTAAGAGCGTACAATCTGAACCCAAAATTGGATGTGTTGTTGGATTCTTTATATGCATCATATTTTTATATTTATTTATTTTACATGAACTGATTTAAACAGAACATTTGGTGTTGTCTGTGTGAGAATGATGGGGGTTGTGGTTTATTGGACATTTCAGGGGAAAGTTGTGTGGACTGATGGCATGTGGGGAGGCCTGAGGTTCAGTGGTGGCAAGCATTTGAGGTATAATGGGCTTTGAAGAGACATTTAGGTTGTTTGAAAGGGCCCATGGATTGGTCTGATGCATGTGTGGAGATCTATGGTAGTTGAAAGAAGATATAGGGTATTAAAAGCGAAAGCTTTAAATATTACATGTAATGCTATGCCTCATATTAACAGTGTAACAGTGCGTCAAGTCTATAATGTTGTCCACCAAAACAAAATGAAAACAATCAGTCTTTAGTGACTGCATCCTGCATAAAAAATTCCTAGACTGAACATTAGTTGCTTTAGAGTAAAGTTCAAACATTTATATTTTTGTATATATTTATCTATTAGGTTCCCTTAGATACTTTTAATATTAAGCCACTCTTTTAATGTATATTAAAATATATTTTGATGATAAATAAAAATTATTCTCATTGATGTTGAACACATGAATTACATTTAAAAGATTGCAGGTGGCAACCAAGGTTTTTAGAATACAGTCCACCAGATATTTCAACATAGAGATCTTTATTCTTGTTGGCTGTATACTGGGTCAGTATACTGTAATTCTGCTCATTTTGAAAATAGGACCATTAATTGTTAATATAATCTGTAGTGAATTAACCCAGACAGATTACAGTTTGCTGGTGGGGGCTAAAGGGCAAATTAACTGGTTGAAGTCGCTACCAATAAAATTCTTATACATTCTGTTTACTCAAAGCAGTGAGGTATAGGATTAATATTATAGCTCTGTGGAATGCTGTGAAATTGTTGTGCTCTGGGGATGTGGGGCGTGCAACAGACCTCCATTTAATTAATGAAGACCTATATGACTGCTGGTATAGACACTGTTCCTGGGAAGATGTAGCTATAACCACTGCCGCAATTAGGAGAATATTAGTCACTTCTGGGTCATGCCAGTGTGTACACAGTGTCTACAAAATAAATGTCACATTGGACAATGGCGATGTTTTGATCATGTGAACATTCTCATGAGGGCATTGAGTGCTGACATATCATACCTAACCCTTAGTAAAGTATTACTGCGGATAGTTTGGAACTGTTGACTTACTAAAGAGCAATTTGGCCTGTTTGCACTTTGGAAAACAGATGGCAAACAAATTTTCATGTGACAATGAACATAGGACCTGATTCTGGTTGACTCCCTAAGCAGTGTAAATTTTCTGCCTAACATGACATCTAACGCTGCCGAGCGAGCAATTGCAAAGTACAAATGGACAAAAATACATATTATTGGGTATTGTTATCTGTCCTTTATTGCTTTTTTTGTATATAGCCATTTGTATGGGACGGTGGGGAAAATTCTCCTGTTGAAATTCTTGGTCAGAAAATGATTTGTTGTCTTTCATACTTAAGTTATAACAAGAAAACGTATATGTTGAAGTCTAGTTGCATGGAACTTATTTATACTGTAGGGACACAAAGGGGGTTACAACAAGTTCTCCATTCATACAGACATTTGGGAATGTGGCTAATGGATGTGCTGTGTGCGCCGCACACTCCTTTAATGTAGGTTTATTAAATGAAGGTAGTGTGCGGAGCATGGCACGCGCTCTCCAGAAAGGGTTAGCTAGACCTCAATTGCTCTAGTGTTTTGGACAAGCTACAGCTGTACCCTCCAGACTGTGTATGGAAAGGCCTATGTATCATTTCAAACAGGGATGGAAAGTTTACTTAGAATGTAAGCATTAAGCACAGTGGTCCTGAAATCTTTCTGCTGGAACATACTCTCCTATAAGCGCATTGCCGTCTGTTTTTTTTTACTTCATTTATTTCAATATTTAATATTTTAAATGTTCACTTTTAGGCACTTTAGTTGAACAAGAGTTTTATGACTTCACACCTACTATACACTGAACTAGAATGACTGAGTTATATAAGCTGCTGCTTGCGTAACGTCTTATTTTGTCCCTCGGGCATGAATGTGATATCTAAAGCATATTTCTTCAAAGCCTAACTATTTTTAGCCAGACGCAGTATAGAGAAGTTTTATACACGGTGTCTGGCTGCTACTCTCATATAAGGTTACTTCTTCCAGAAAAGAATGCTTAATTGGTACGTTTATACTTTCTTAGCCAGGGTCCTTATAATGTATTAGTGTTTTTCTTTTTTTCAAATGCCCATCTTGTTTTTTGTGGAATACATACATACGCTAGAGAAGGATTCCTACTATCTCTACTTTTTGTTTATTTCGTGTCAACATCTTAAAACAGAGCTTACACCATTGTGGAAAGTCCCATTACACAGAGCTCCTTTCAGGATCTGAACAATTTAAATGGAGGAGAAAATAATTTTCCGAACATTTGCATGTATAGGTGGATTGACTAGTCTTGGTTACTTAGAACCCGTGGTTTCAACAATAAAAAACGTTTTTATAAAATGAAAACACTGCTGCCCACTAAACCATAAAGGAGGAACACTGTATATTTTTCTAAATGCACCAGGGAGTGTGCTGTGGTCCATACAATTTTAAATAATGTATGCAAACTTGAAATTATGCATGTATATTTTAAATAAATTGTGTACACCCCTTTTTGAAGAAGAAATTTGAAGGTACTGGAGTGGAACATCTTTTCCTCTACCTCCCCATGGCAGCCAACCTCTGGGTTCTCTCCCTATAGGTAGATATCTGGAAAGGAACAAAAAAGACACCTCCCCTACATAAGGACTGCCCCTTCCTAGGCTCAGTGTCTTTTTTTTCCTTTCCAGGTAGATGAGAGTGCTTACCCTGAGGCTGGCTGCTGCCTTCTCCTCTGCCTAGTGCAGTTGGGGTCTAGGCGATCATTTAAAGCATAACGTCTCCCGCCATCTGGCGTGGTTGGGAGACTGCATATAGCGTCCTGCTGCCAGGTGCAGTGAGGTAGCTTACCCCGGGTTCAGGAGCCGCAGGAGGCTTGTATGTCGGATGGCCGTGGCGGTAATGTGCTGAGACTGACGGCGGCGTCAGGGGCGCGGACCGGGTATCGGAGCTGCCGGGCGCGTCATCAGTGGCGCCGGCTGTGTAACACGAGGCTAGGCGCGTCATCACTGGCGCCGCCAAGCAAGAGGACACCGCGCGCGCCAGGAAGGCCGCGCGCGTCACGAGAGTGCGCGTCAGTAGGCGCGTCACCTCGGGAGTATGGACGCATGCTATGACGGGGGCACTACCCCGGGCGGTGATTGGACGCTATCGCGTCATGAAAGCGGGCGTCATTTAAGCGCGACACAGGCGCAGGACGGCGCCATTGCTGAATCCAAACGCCGGAGATAGAATCTAAAGAACCCGGGGACTGCGATTATATGCCACTGCTTCTCCAAAGGGCAGCTGCAGCAGGCGATTTCAGAGTGAAGGTAAGGCCCTAGGCTTTTGCCAGGGCTCTGTGTGCCTGTAAAACAGTGCTTAATCAGTGTATCCCTGTGCAGATAATTTCAAACACTGTAAGATGGAGGAAGAAAGAAAGCAGCCTGCAAAATCAGGGTAAGCAGGAAAGGCAGTTAGTTAGATATTTATTTCTTTATTCATTTATTTTGATATGGTTATTTATTCTCCTCATGGTATGTGTTATCAGTAGTCAGGCACTCATTATGTGTGCTTTCTGGCAGGTCTGAAGCAAGCAAGGAAAAGGCAGAAGGAAAAGCCAAGCATAAAAAAATGCACCTGGCTAAATGTACACTCTGTGACAAGACGCTTCCTGACAGATGCGCAGGGTCTGTCTGTGATAATTGCAAAGGGTCTCAGATACTGGCACCTTCACAAATGACAGAGTTGGTTGCAAAACTTAGGACAGCATTGGCAGATACTTTCGTGACAAAGGAGGATCTGGCAAAGATGTCGGCTAAAAGGCCTAGGGAGGTTGACTCTGCTAACTCAGAGGATTCAGAGGAAGGCCCTGCCCTTGCTATAGAGGAGGAAGTCGAAGAAGGAGAGGTGATGCAGGAAAAAGCAGAGTTAGAGTTTAACCCTGACTTGCTGGATAATCTGCTCACACTGGTGAACAAGTCTCTTAATATAGACGTAGCACAAGAGGAAGGCAAGTTACAAGATTTGCTCTTCAGAGACAAAAAGAAGAAATCTAAGACATTCCCGCTGTCTTTGACACTCAAGGAGGTAGTAGAGGACGAGTGGGCTCACCCGGATAAAAAGGTGGCGGTACCACTAAGGGTTAATAAAATGTACCCCTTCGAGCCTCAGGAAGTCAAGACGTGGGAGGAGCCGCCGAAGGTAGACGCGGCTATTGCACGCATATCTAGGAAGACGACGCTTCCATTGGAGGACGCCAATATATTCAAAGACTCCATGGAGCGTAAAATGGAGATGGGGTTGCGTAAGCAACACGTCACATCAGGGGCCGCGATCAAGGCGTCATCAGCGATTGCGATTACCTCTAGAGTGCTCAGGTCGTGGTGTCAGGACCTGGAGTCAGATATGATTGATGGCATCAAAAGGGCAGATCTACTTAAGATTGTACAGAATATGCAGGTTGCCATAGAATTTGTTTGCGATGCCTCCCTAGACGCAGTCAGGCTGGCAGCAAGAGTTAACGCCAATGCAGCAGTTGTGAGAAGGGCCCTGTGGATGAAACCGTGGGCAGCCGATGCCCAATCAAAGAATAAACTCGTATCCCTACCTTTTCAGGGAGAGTATTTATTCGGAAAAAAACTCGATGACATCATCACAAAGGTGTCAGGAGGGAAATCAGTGTGGCTACCACAGGATAGGGGTGCAAAGAAGCCCTTTAATAAATCTCAGAGGTTCCAGCAATCAGAATTCAGAGAGGCGAGAACTTACAGGCCAGGAAGGAACTACAGAAGGCCATGGTTTGGAAATCGGAGTTCCTTTCGAGGTCAAAGAAACAAGGAAGGAAGATTCTCGTTCAGGCAGTCATCACAATGACGCCAGGGACAAGGTCGGGGGCAGGCTGTTAGAGTTCAAACAGGCCTGGCTCCGATCTACGGAGGACCGGTGGGTCCAAGAAGTGGTCTCCACCGGGTACAAAATAGAATTTATCATGAATCCCGGGAACTGGATGGAGGAATCCCCTGTGCCAAGGTGCCCGAAAGAGAGGGAGGCGCTAATGAGCAGCCTGCAGACTATGATCTCTCAGGGTGTTGTAGTCATAGTGCCCAAGGATCAGGAAGGTCAAGGCTGGCACTCCAGATTTTTCGTGGTAAAAAAGGAGACAGGGGGTTTCAGGACCATTCTGGACCTGAGGAGGCTCAATACATATGTCAAGACACAAAACTTCAAAATGGAGTCTATAAGATCTATTTTACCAGACATCAAACAGGGGTCTTTTCTGACAACAATCGACTTAAAAGACGCTTACTTACATATTCCTATATGTCAGCAGCACCAAAAATACCTAAGGTTCAAAATCAAAGGAACTACTTACCAATTTACGGCTCTGCCGTTCGGCCTATCCACATCCCCAAGAACCTTCACAAAGGTTCTGGTTGTGCTCATAGCAAACTTAAGAAAAGAGGGGGTGACAATATGGCCATATTTGGACGACCTATTAATTATGGCGAAAACAGAAGGAATGGCGAGAGATCATACAGAGAAGGTGATGAGGTATCTAAAGCATCACGGGTGGCTCATAAACAAGGAAAAAAGTCACTTGGAACCATCAAGAGCCGCAAAGTATCTGGGTGTGGTGCTAGATACAGAAGCCATGAGGGTCAGATTGACGCCAGAAAGGCAGGAGAAACTAAGGTTGGAAGTAACCAAACTTCTGAGGAAAAGGCTAGTGTGCGCAGGAGACTGCCTAAAGGTTTTAGGTCTTATGTCGGCAGCGCAAGACACTATCAAATGGGGCCGATTTCATACAAGAAACCTACAAGGGTGCTTTCTATCCCAATGGGATGGCGACGGGAAGAATCCCATGCAAAGGATTTCCTTGTCAAAGCAAGCGAAAGAAGACCTAAAGTGGTGGATGGACACAAACAGGTTGAGACAAGGAAGGTCATTTGCAAAAAGGGAGCAGATATTAGTCACCACCGACGCCAGCCAGTCGGGATGGGGAGCTGTGTGCGGCAGAAGAACAGCACAAGGTCAATGGAGGCAAGCCGAGTCAAGGGCACACTCAAATATAAGAGAGATGAGGGCAGTGCTTATGGCATGCCAGGCATTTCAAGTACAACTGTGGCAAAAGGAAGTTGTAATCAGATCAGACAACAGAGCTGTAGTGGCATACGTGAACCGCCAGGGCGGTACAAGGAGCCGAGAACTGATGGAGACGGCAAGCATACTCCAGTGGGCAGAAGAACATGTCCTAAGCCTGTCGGCAGTGTTCATCGCAGGGAAGGAAAACCAGCGAGCAGACGCCCTAAGCAGGTGGGCAATAAGACCAGGAGAGTGGGAACTGTCCCCACAAATATTCGACATACTGACAAGCCACTGGGGAGTTCCGCAGGTGGACCTAATGGCCACCAAGTACAACGCAAAGGCAAAAAAATTTATATCAAGGCACTGGGAACAAGGGGCTTGGCAGGCGGACGCCCTAACCGCCAGTTGGGGAACGGGCCTGGCTTACGTCTTTCCCCCATTTCCAGTGATACCGAGACTGTTGAACAAAATCCAACAGGAACGGATGACGGTCATAGCAATCCTGCCCTACTGGCCGAGGCGAGCTTGGTTCGCCAAGGTGCTCAGGATGGCGGTGGATGCTCCCTGGGAGCTACCGGACATAGAAGATCTGATACGACAGGGGCCCCACGTACAGAGGCAGCCCGACCACTGGAATCTGACGGCGTGGCTGCTGAGACAAGAAACTTGGTAGCAAAGGGGTTTTCCAGAAAAGTCGTGGATACCCTTCTGAAGGCTAGGAAACAAACTACGTCTAAAACGTATTACCGGATATGGAAGGCATATACAGAGCTCTGCAGAAGGGAAGGTAAAGACCATAAGCTGGTCACGTCGGTGCTAGATTTTCTGCAGAAAGGATTAGAAAGAAACCTTTCGGTGAGCTCTTTAAAGGTGCAAGTGGCGGCTTTAGGAGCTATGATGGATATCAGACTGGCAGATAACAAGTATGTCCAGAGGTTTCTACAGGCCTCGAAGAGAATAAGGCCTTCATTTCACAGACCTATGGCGCCATGGGACTTGAACATGGTGTTGAATGTACTGACAGAGGAACCATTTGAGCCATTGGAGCAAGTGTCCACCAGGATGTTATCAATGAAGGTGGCATTCTTGGTGGCAATAACATCCGCGAGGCGTGTGTCAGAGCTGCAGGCTCTGTGGGCTGAAGAGCCGTTTCTGAATGTGTTCAGCGACAAGGTGGTCCTAAGGACGAACCCTAACTTCTTGCCAAAGGTAGTGTCGCGATTCCACGTGAATCAGGAGATAGTGCTCCCCACCTTCTGCGACAAGCCGGCAAACGAAAAGGAGAATAGGCTGCATAAATTGGATGTCAAACGGGCTATACTGATTTACCTGAAGAGGGTAGAATCATGGAGGAAGACTAAGAGACTTTTTGTAATATCAGAAGGGAAAAACAAAGGCTTGGGAGCCACCAAGACAACGATAGCCAGGTGGATCAAGTCATGCATAGCAGAGGCATACAGGATCAAAGAGGTAGATCCGCCCGAAGGCATCAAGGCGCACTCTACAAGGGCAGTAGCGGCGTCATGGGCAGAAAGAGGCGAGGCCTCTATGGAAGAACTGTGCAAGGCGGCATGCTGGGCCTCAGCACATACTTTCACCAAACACTACAGAGTAGATGTAGGGTCATCAAGTGGGAGCAGTGGCGCTATAAAAAAAAAAAAAAAAAGGGAAGAGGAGGTGAAGAGAACCTCGTATCCTTTTTGTCATTTGGTGTCCTGTTTATTTGTTTATTTGGATACATTGCAGGAAATAGTAATTTTTAGTTGAAACCCACCCAGTGAAGTAACTGCTAGGGTATTACCCAGAGGTTGGCTGCCATGGGGAGGTAGAGGAAAGTACGGATTATTACCTGTTAGTACGATTTCCTCTACTCCTCCATGGCAGCATTATTCCCTCCCATGTGTGACTTAAAAAAAAAAAAAAAAAAGGAGTTAGGAGTTATGAGTTATATGTGTATGTTATGTTTAAGCTGTATAATTTAAAAGACACTGAGCCTAGGAAGGGGCAGTCCTTATGTAGGGGAGGTGTCTTTTTTGTTCCTTTCCAGATATCTACCTATAGGGAGAGAACCCAGAGGTTGGCTGCCATGGAGGAGTAGAGGAAATCGTACTAACAGGTAATAATCCGTACTTTTATAAACACCTGCGGCAAACTATTCATGGTTTTTGAATATTAGAACAAGTGGTTCCCAATCTTGGTCCTCAAGGCACCCTCACAAACCAGTTTCTATGCTTAACCGGTTTTTACCCGGTACGGTACCTGAATCGATGTAATTTTTTTTTTTTTTTTGAGGGATGGCTAAAAATTGAAGTGCTGGGTAGAAAACGACACACCCAGGGCAAAATGGGTAATGCATAGTGCAGGACTTCTTATTTTTTATTCTTATCTCAAGTCAGTTTGACAATACCATTGAATGGAAAGAGATAACTCATTTTCTATTTAAACTGACAAAAAAATATGCTACATACCAAAATGTGAATGTTTGAGGAAATGTGAGCTTGTACCTGGAGTTTTTTTTTCTGTGCAAGCTAATAGGATGGGCATATTTATGACTAGCTGACCCGCCCGGCGTTGCCTGGGAAAACCTTGGGTTTTTTTTATTTCCAAAATTGCTGAAAAATGTCATCTTACAGTATGCTGTGCCAAATACCTAAGATTGTAACTTGTTATAGATTCCACCATAATGTTAGAATGTGTTTGCATTGCTACTCAATGAAGGCAATGAAATCAGGTGTGCTGTTGTTTGAAACAAAACGCTCCTGAGTTGATAACTTGTATGTGTTGATGAATTCCACATCCACTCCTGAGATTTAGCACCTATGACATACCCTCCAACATCTGAGGGTCAGAAATCGGTACCAAATCAGAAAGGGACGTGGCCACGCCTCAATTTCTATACTTTCAATGGTACAGTTTCTAGGGTGTGTAATTACAGACGCTGAGTGAGTGTAGACTGGGGTGGCCGTTACTTACCGCGCCATAATTAATTAAAAATTAAACTCTCCCTGCCACTGCCGCTCCTCTCACTGATCCTGCCTGCAGCAGTCTCTGAGGTCTGGAGATCTGTAAAGTAAATGCACCGGGCGTCTCTACAGTGGGGTAGCCCCTGAGTGTGGGAGCAGGTCTGCGGGCCTGGCCACATGGCATCATAACGTGACGCACGCTACCCACACCATTGCAATGCACCACTGGGAACGGGTGCAATGGGCCAAATTCTTCCCTACACCCGCCTGGCCAATCCACCGATCCAGCCATCGCAATCATCAATGGGTGCATTGATAAGGTTTGGAGTGTAAGAAGTTGAAGAATAAGACTGAGATAAAGATTTGCCATTTTAAAGTGTACAATTTACTCAATAAATCGTGAAAAAAATATAAGTGTACATAGAAGTACAATCAAGAAATAAAAGTAGGATTAAAAAATAAGTTCTGATTCAAACTGATAATTGTTTGGATGGGGGTGGGTTGCGAAACAAATCTATAGGTGGGGGTATGGATATTGTGGGCATAATTGGTGTTTGGTACACCTAGAGGGGGTCCTCAATTGATTTGTATCTGTGTATTGTATTGTTTTTGGGTGTGTGTTGTAGTGAATGTGGGTGTGCGTTGTACTGTGAATGGTGTGTTATGTGTGTGTGTGTGTTGTGTTGTGTGTATCTGCCGAATGTGTAAGTTTGTGAGGTGCTACGTATATATGTGTGTGTAGTGTGCTGTGCGTATCCTGGCAATGTTTGTGTGTGTTCTGTGTGTTTCTGTATCTGCACAATGTTTAAGTGTGTGTGTTTGATGTACTGTTTTTGGGTGTGTGTTGTAGTGTATATGGGTTTGTGTTGTACTGCATGTGGTGTGTTATGTGTGTGTTTTGTTGTGTGTATCTGTCCAATGTGTAAGTGTGTGAGGTGCGCTATGTGTGCGTATGTGGTGTACTGTGTGTGTGCGTGTACTATGTGTGTGTGATGTGTCAAGTTTCCCAGACCGTCGATCTTTTTCCCAGATCATCAATGAAGGCAAATTTAAAAATTTATGTTTTTTTTTTTAATTTCTAAGTGAAATTTCCCA
The DNA here is from genome assembly GCF_055691185.1 of Crinia signifera. Classification (NCBI taxonomy): domain Eukaryota; kingdom Metazoa; phylum Chordata; class Amphibia; order Anura; family Myobatrachidae; genus Crinia; species Crinia signifera. Next base: position 393,992,303 of record NC_139217.1, on the reverse strand, counting down.
AAAACGGCTTTAAGGTGCACACCACTGGGTCCAGAGTTATCTTTTTGCTGAATTTGGTGGCTCTGAGTGCCACGGTGTGCCTGCAATGCGACAGACACGCACACGCACACACACTCTTCAACTTATTATTATTATATAGAAGATACAGGCACCCTTTTCCCTTAATATAAATAGTATACTTAAGAATATGTTTATTATTTGCTTCAATTCATTTCTGACATTTACATTTTAGGGTCAGAAGTGAATATGCTAAATGTATGAAATTTAGTAGGTTTTGTGGTTTCCTTTTGTATTGCTTTACTATTTTTGAGCACTTTTCATTCTTCCATTAAAGTTATGTGCATGATTAGTCAGAAGTGGGCTACATTATTATTGCACGGAGCTCTGCATAACTGTCACTTGGGGATGTAGTCAGGATCCTGACCATCACAATGCTGACATCTGACACCCATCCACTCATCAAATTTGGCCACTTTTCAGCTGATTTCGATGGGTCGGACTGTGAAGTCGGGTGAAAATGTGTTTGACATCTGATCCATGCACGCCACCATGTGGATCGTAGTCGGGATGGCATGATAGATCTATATCTATCTATATATATATATATATCTTGCAAATGGACAGCATGCAACATATTGAATGCCATCCTGCTTTCCGGGATCTTGAAGGGGGATCGGTTACAACTTCTCTCGTCTGAGAACTCGCAGTAATGGATGGGGGCCATACTGTAAGTGATAGGGTTAGGCTGTAGAATGGGTGGGTTAGAAGGGTTCACACAGCCCATGTAGTAGGGCTGTCTGGTGAGGCTGGTTAGAAGAAATCAGAATCGTAAACACTGGCAAGACCTCCTCAGAAAGCACATTTTGTTTTGACTGACTACTTCAGGAACCACTGTTTTTCACTGGTATTAATTATTTTATTGGATTTAAAAATGTATTCAAATGAATAAATATATTTTATGAACGTAAATGCGTTTTTATATATTTATATGTATTGTTTTATTTAATGTTATCTGTTGGACAGGTTAACTTTTGTTTTATTTAAAATTGAAAGTCTGGTGAATCCAAAATGTTACCCTCATCTATCTACTTTGCTTGACTTCAGATTAGCCGACACCTGTAGAGGACTATAAATTAATGTTGCACTTGCAGCTTACTGTTTTTAGAACTACTAATGAGAACAGATGTCTCTAGGAGGGTTATAAATCACGGGTTATAGATTGCTGGATGCAGTTAAACGCATCCTAAGGACACCGGTAGCACATAATCCATATAACATAACAGCTAATGTTCTGGCCGTGCTTTCCTCCCTGTGCCCTTGCTTGCTTATTTCTTGTTTGTTATAAAGAGATTTTTATCATGGACATAAAATATTACAGAACTAATGCTTACAGGTCATTGGCCAATAACCTTACTATGCTGCACTAATTATATTGTGAAAATAGCTGGGATTGCTGTATGTGGTGACCATAGCCGCAGTACACTCTTTAGCACGTGTCACAACTTCTTATGGTTATTTACTGGCATTGATACCCCTTTCACACCAGCCTAAACCTCCCAGGGATTTCTCCCGCGACCAGCCTGGGTTACTGGCTGATGTGAAAGTGGCCAACTTGGCTTCCCGGCTTCTGCTCACCGGGTGAATACTGGGTATAGTTTCACCCTGAGCTAATCCCCGGCCAGCCCCGCCAGCATCATCCCCACCTCCCGCCGACTGCCCTCTCACACCACAAAATGCAGGGACTAGGCTGGTGTGAAAGGGGCTAACCCGGGGTAATTCCCTGCATTTTCTGGTGTGAAAGGGGTATTACTTTCAAGCAATTCCTTGCTATTCGACTTAAGATTTGAGTGCTATGCAATCTTTGCGATCTCTGTACTTTAAACATACAATTCATACAATCAGCATTAGATTTGCACTGTATAGTCATTGCTGCCCTGTCTATCTGGGTTTTGATTTGTGCTGTCACGGGAGCGCGCATCGGGATTGAAAGGTCAAAAACCTATGCGATCTGCTTACGATCAGCATATGATCTGCATGCGATTTTGACTATATAGTCAAAATCGAATGTCAAATCTCACCATGTGTACACAGCATAGGACTTGACTGAGCTTCTGTTAGGACAGCTGCAGGATGAGGACCACCATAATGTTTCCCCTCTACAAGACCAGACCAATTTTTTTTTTGCATGAAGACTTTTTCCATTAATAGGTTTTTCACAGCTCACTGGTTAGAAATCTTTAGTACCTGGATTGCAGTTTCAGGTGTCTTCCAGGACAGGATGCATTCCTGCAATGATTGTTCTTCCACGCATTAATGACAGGACACACTGGTTTAAGGGACCTTTCTAACATTTGCAATGCTTCTCAAACCGATACTTCTGATCGAGCAGCCTACCATAATCCCCTTTCCAAATTTGGTTAGCTCCTCATGGTAAGCCATATCATTAGCAAATGATTTTAATCAGTGCCCCTCTATCCATTTTATACCTTCCCAAACACCTCTGCAGCAGGAGCACACTATATTGCTTTTTTTTTTACATGGTGTACTTGCCTTTTTCCTTTAGGGAGAAAATGGCCTGACAGGGAAGACTGAATAAAATCTAAATTATATGCAAATAATGTAATTATAATATGGATGGGGTTCATTCACTAAGCCTTGGAGAGGGATCAAGTGGACATAAATGTACCAACCAATCTGCTCCTAACTGATATGATACAGGCTGTGTTTGAAAAACGACATGAGCTGGTTGAGTGGTACTTTATCGCTATCCACTTTATCTCTCTAAAAGGCTTAGTACAGTAAATTGACTTTATTATTACCCCCATTATCTAAGGTCTAGTATGGGAATTTGTAAGGCGTGGGTAATTGGAGAAAGCTTTTGCATACCCACCACAAATCCGTTAAATAGCCTGTCATGTGACTAGAGGCGTAATGGGCTTTGGTGGTTACCACAGTGTGTTGGTGAACTTTATATCTTTTGCTCTTAGTCAAGAGTGATTGCCTTATACTGTTAAGCTGAGTACACATTGGAACGAGGTCTACCAATGGGCGATGGCATCTGCATTAACAAGTGCGTAACACTTTTACAATGCAGGGGATGACTGCTCAATGTGGGGATGGGTTGCTACATTCAGCAGCATGGCATATACAAGATCACTTCAGGCTGACCATGTTGCGTGGCCAACTAGAAGATACTGCTTGCGGCCCATGGGAGCGTGCAATCGTGGGTACACCCTAAATGATTTGACAGATTTGTCGTTCCGATTTGGCAGGAAACATCTGTCTAGTTTTTGCCCCTTTAAATAGTTAATTGGTGTACTAGTATTTTTGAACCAATATGAGGTCATGATGAAGAGGTCAAGATGCCCATTCTTTCATAGAAGAAAGCTATATCTCCAGTGCTATGTAGGTAAGGGAAAATGCGATAACCCATTTTTAGACTTCTATCACCAGCTTGTTAAACCTTGAGAAGATAAGACATGGAATATAGCCAGGGCTATTTTTGTGTAGGCTCTAGTTGGAACTGTGGCCCTTTTTCTAGTTTGCTCTTTCTGACAAAATATTTCTTAGATGGACAAAACCATGTGCACTGCAGGTGAGGCAGGTGTAAAACCCCACCCAAATCTAATTATCTATACACAAGTAATACCTGCCTCACCTGCAGTGCACATGGTTTTGTCCATCTAAGAAATATTTTGTCAGAGTGAACTAGAATTAGGGCCTCAGTTCCTGCTGGAGCCTGCACAAAAATAGCCCTGAATATAGCTATTCCATAATAGAATAAAATTGATCTACAGTACTTGCTCCAGTGATGCTCTCTCGCTCTCTCATGAAACCGTGACAATGTCATCAATTTCCAAAGGTTTATATTCCCTGCTCCTATTACATTTTACAGCCTTACACCTGGTCAAGAAAATGGTGTACAGTTTTTAACACCTTTTTTTATATAGACTTGCTTTCAGGTGCAGTAGAGGACTAAACCTGCAATCCCCCCTCCCATAGTTCAAGATTGTTTTGGCATTGCCTATTTTCAAGAGATCTAGTATACTTAAATATTTATTGGTGTCGGTGGAGAAGTGATGTCTATAAGATGTATGTGAATCCACACGAAGGTGCACTTTAACATGAAACCATTTAGTAACTGATAGGGACATGCATGCAGTAATAAAGGGAATGGATTGTACACAATGCAGGTATAAACTGTATGCCCAAGTGCAGCAACATACGAGGTTAATACAGGTGTAGAGTGCTTTGGTGTTAGCACTTGTCTATTGCTAGGGGTTGCAGTGTTTCCTTTGTGTAACGTCTATTGGCAAACTAATCCGCTCTTTTGGATTTCAGTATCCTCTGTATGCAGATGATATTCAAATTTTATAGAAGAAGAAAAGCCAAAAGGACAAATGAGGCTGGTTCTTGGTAAATGGGCTGCAATCCCCTGTATAAAGGAAAAATCAACAAATGACTGTAGCAGCGCTTATAAAATATTTTTCCTTCAATAATATAATATAGTAAATACAATTGGACTGACTTTACAATATGTAAAACATTTATGTAGTATTGATATTCTGTGAATCACAAGAAAAAAAAAGGCGCAATAACCATACATAAAATGCACCTCAATTGGCTCCTATTCCTTGCAACATATAAGTACTGTAAACGGTGTATGTTCCTATGATACCCCCAGTGGTAAGGCTATTGACTAAGGCTGGTAGTTAATGCTCACAGTTGATGGTATATTTACCAGTGCACCGCTAGAGAAAATTGGACATATACCCATAAACTGGTATCCTCAGGCAGTCTTTAGTGTCAAGTAGATAGAAGAGGATTTCATCCGATTGTGGTTTTTGGGGGTAGAGAAGTCCAAAATGTGTTTGATCGACAGTAGGCACGGTGACAGACCCTGGCAGGGCTTGGTTGTGATACAGTAGTAGTCCAGATTCAATAATGGTGGCTGGTCCAGACACCGCAATGGAGCTCGTGGGTGCAGATATGGGGTTCTAACATGTTTGGCTGCATCACAAAATGCAGCTTTGAGGAGCATTTTTATGTATTGCTTATGTGATTTATATATTATACATTTTATCAATACTAATTAAATGTTTTACATATGAAAAAGTCAATCCGATCATATTTGCTTTATTATATGTAAGGAAAAATATTTTTTAAGCGCTGCTACATATACCAATTTACCTATCCTATTTTTTGATATATTGTGACCATACTGGGACTCTCCCCAATGTATAATGGCTGCATAAACACCAGTACTTGTTGCTGAGCATGAGACTTTATTTCAAAGTCTCATTCATGTTTTGGTTCTATTATAGGAAAAATACTATCCATTGACAAACCCTATACCCCAAAACATGTTCTCTTCTGAAGTGAACAGTAAAGAAATAATTTACTGGTATTGGATACCAAGCTATACACCAAGATCTCTTGAGCCCTTCTAACCAATTTGTTCTCACCCTGTGTATCCCAAAGGAAAGAAACCCAAGATGAGGTAAGTAAACCTCCCTTCTAACCCTCCCCAATGAAGTTGTATTCTTCATACAGCACTACGGACCTTTTTTGGCATCTTAAAAGCAAAGGCCAACAAGGTTGATGTATGGGCCGTACGGATGGTGTAGGGCAAGGGTATTTAACATGCGAGCCTCCAGCTGTTGTGCTAACACATCAGAGGACATAAAATAAAGCTAATTTTAGAGTAGGACAAAACATTTTTAAGCCATAAATCTGCTTTGTTAATGCGTGTACCATGTAAGGCTATATGCATATCCCTGGAATGGAAAGAAGGTTTCAAAAGTATCGATGTACTACAGAGAAACAGTCATAGCGGTGTATTAAGTGGTATATTGTTTTATATTGAACCTCAGGTATCTCAGTGAAATTTGAGTGGGGGTTTGATTTGGTGTTTTGTCACACATTTTAAGTGTTTTTGGCATAAAAGAGGTCAACTCTATTTGATCCCCACTTTGCCACACTCAAAAAAGGTCTTTAAAAAAAAAGAAATTTGATAAAATGTGTGTATAATACAATGATTCAGTTATATAGACATATGTCAATAAAATGTCCCCAATCTTCTACCCAGATGAGAGCTTTACTGGAAAAGTGCATTTGAATGGTGACCTAATTACTCGCCTTCAAGGTCTGGCCATGGTGAGTTTTGATCTTTTTTCCATGGTGCCCTCTGTGAAATATAGATATCCGTGTTGTTGCTGGCAGTAAATATTAGATACCTCCCTGTTACGGGAAATAAAAGGGGGAACATGGACTTATTTTATTCTAGGTTTCCAAATATTAAGCTTGTTTTGTGGTTTTTTTATGTATTTTTTAAACTATTTTTATTATAAGGGATAGAAGTAGACTTCTAAAAATTGTTTTTCAGCAGTGCACTTGATTGCTGAATGTAAACGTGCCTGGTTTTGTCAGTGTCTAACGACATCCAATGACCACAACTTCCTTCCTCAAACCAACCGTTTTCATCACTGTTACTAACATAGTAAAGCTACAAGCAATTTGATCAGAAATAGGCCAGAGGTAAATTTACGTAACTAAAATTTTAATGGCTTTTTTAAAACGATCATAGGGCTAAGGGGGTTATTCAGATCTGATAGCAAAGCTGCTTTTTTTTCTCAAGTTGATAAACCATGTTGCACTGCAGGTGGGGCAAATGTAACATATGCAGAGAGACTTAAGGTCCATAGACACTGGGCGATTTTGCCCATTGTGTATGGACAATGATGATGGGGAAATTCGCTGGGCTGAAAATCACTCAGTGCATACACACTGAGCGATTTTCGCCTTTGAGTGATTTTTCCAGGGGTAGACCAGGGCGCTATGGAAAGCTATCCACTCCTTTGCTCATCTGCTGATAATACCAGCAGATGAGCAGCGGGGCCAGCAATGATGTGGGAGCGTACATCAGCACTCACCACTCATCGCTGCCCTGTACACACTGGGTGGCTTTTGAGCTGAAAGCAGCTCAAACAACAAAACTGATCTGCTTTCAGTTCAAAGTCGCCCAGTGTGTATGGGCCTTTAGATTTGGGTGAGTTATTTTGTTTCTGTGCAGGCTAAATACTGGCTGCTTTGTTTTTATTTTTACACTGCAATTTAGATTTCAGGTTGAACACATCTGAACCAAATCTTACATTCTCTGCACATGTTAGATCTGCCCCACCTGAACTGCAGCATAGTTTTGTCCATTTGAGCAAACAAAACAGCTTTGCGATCAAGTTTGAATAACCCTCGAAAAACTCATATACAGAACTAACACTTCTAAAATCAATATTAAAAAGAAGTCAAACAAAATAATACCCCTTTTCCACTAGCAACCTGGGTCAGACCCGGTAATTTGTACCCGGTTTGGACATGGGTAAGAGACACATTTCCACTGCAGTGCTACCCGGTAAATTGCCTGATCAGCCCCTTTTACATTTAACCCGGGTAAGGCCTGTTATTTTCTATAGATTACATAAGAAAAAGCCTTTTTAAAGGGCTTTACCAGGGGAGGTCACAAAACAGGGCCCCCATTAAAAAGATTACCATATTAAAAGAGACCACACATTTCTTTTAAAATATATATTTTTATTTTAATCCCAAAGCTTAAATCTTTGAAACTTTCTTAAGTGTCTTCACACAAGACAAAAAGCATGTTTAGGTAAAATGTTTGCCGTATACCTGAGCCTTTGGCGTACATAAAAATGAAAAAAGTGCACGTAAACATTTTGAAAAACAAGTGCCCATAAAATTGAAAAAAGTGCAAGTTGTAGGGTTTAACCAAATTTTGCCCACAAGGCGACTGAATGCAATAGATGCATTCAGCATTCTTATTGCAATAATGCAATAAGAAAAAGGATACCAAAGAAACAACAGGTATTCTTATGGCAAATTACAATATACCATAAATTCAGGTAAATTTGGCAGCAGTGTAGTAGACTTGTTGTCATGGCTAATAGTGTTTGCCTCACTACACTCTGGGTTTAGTGGGGCACTGGTAGCAGTGCTGGAGTCATAGCTAGTGGAAGTGTTGGGGGTGTAGCTAGCACCAGTGGTCAGGTGGTAGCTAGTTGCTGTGCTGGGGTCCTCTATATTGTAGAGGCTCTTGGTGTGGCTGGTGCTCACACGAAATGCTAGGGGCAGAGGGAGTTGGTCCTCTACTGTATTGGCATTATGCATACTCATGTGGTGCTGGATATGCTGGGGCCTGTGGAGCATGTGGCAGATACTGTGGATAATGCGGAGGTGGCGTAAAACCACGATTAAATATCCGTTCCAAGAAGGACAATGGTCTGTCCTGCATGTCCTTTAATTGATCCAAGAAAGAGTGCTGCAGCTGTCTTTCATTTGCTAAAAACTTCTCCACACGAGCATCCTCTTTGGCCTGCATGTCGGAGTCCATTTCCCACAGTTGTTCTATTACTATGGAAGAGAAAGCTCTCGCTGCTTGTTCGGAACGGTTTTGTTTTTTCTTCTTTGGTGACACATTGTAAACTGCAAGTGGGATAAACAAAAAAACAGCATAAACATAAAATAGCAGAGATGTTTGCAGACCTGTGCTTGCGGCCCTATCCCACCTGCACACTTGCGGCATTCAGCAACATATACTGTTGATTACTGGGAGAAATGTTCAGGTTTTTTTTTTTTTTACTATTTTACCGCAGTTTTGGTGTTTGTTTTTGAGTCAGCTGCTCCGTTGTTGTCTCTGACCCCTCCTCCACAATCCATTGTGCGGTGTCAGACAAAGACAGACCTATCGAGTAGACTGCACTCTTCATCGCCATCTTCTGAAATCAGGAGCGGAGAAGTTGGGCAGCACGGCGACATTGCCATGGTGGATTGTGTGTCAGGTGGCTCCTGGCTACTCTCCATCTGGCTGGCCAATGAGGATGACCGTGCCACAGGATTACTCATAGCTGTGTTGCCAAATACACTGCAGCATAGATGGTAATAGATCCACTCGACACGTGCGGCACCGCTTTTTTTCCTGTTCTGGTCAGAAAACTTGGTGAACTGCCTCTTCAGTGATTTCAGTTTGTTAAGCAAACTGGCTTCGCTCATGCCAAGCGGATGCGGAATCTAAAAGGGCCGTAGAGGGTCTCCCGTTTACTGGGGACATCCTCTTCGGTCCAGAATTAGATAAGTGGATCTCGCAGGCAACAGGAGGAAAGTCGGCTTTCCTCCCGTCGGCGGCGCCTCCTCCCAGGCGACAGTTTACAGGACTGTCGTTTCAGTCCTTTTGGACGCAGCGGCCCTTTCGGGGCCGAGGAAGAGGTTTCCAGTCATCCAGAGGTGCCCGGGCCAGAGCGCGACCCCAGGCCGCCCCAAGATCTCAGGAACCTAAGCCCCCTCAAAAGATGGTGGCATGAATGTTTACCAGCTTCCGTCAGCGACTCTCCGGTAGGTGCCCATCTGTTGGCCTTCAGAACCCAATGGTTCTCCCTGTCAGAGGATCCGTGGGTTCGCAGGATCATCTCAGAGGGGTACCGAATTCAATTCGATGCCGCACCTCCGGGCCGTTATTTCACAACGGCTCTGCCTATAGCGCAAGACAAGAGAATGGGCCTTCTTCAGGCATTCCGGACTTTGTTGGATTCTCAGGTCATCATGCCGGTTCCAGCGGCTCAGAGGAATTCGGGCTATTACTCAAACCTATTTTTGGTCCCCAAGCCAGATGGGTCTGTTCGGCCCATTCTCAACCTCAAGTCCTTGAATCTGCTTGTCTCCTATCAACCATTCAAGATGGAATCGATCCATTTGGTAATTGCATTGTTGGAACCAGGGGAGTACATGGTATCCTTGGATATCAAGGATGCCTACCTGCATATCCCCATTTGGATTCCTCACCAGGCATTTCTGCGCTTTGCCATCAGAGGGGATCATTTCCAATTCAGGGCTCTACCGTTCGGGTTATCTTCAGCTCCCAGAGTCTTTACCAAGACTCTGTCGGTGGTCATTGCGTCGCTCAGAAGTCAAGGGGTGACGATAATCCTGTAGCTCGACGACCTCCTCATCAATGCCCCAACGGTGGAGTTACTGGAGATTCATGCGAGGTTGACAACTCAGTCACTCACCAGTCTGGGTTGGATAATGAACTTCAAGAAATCCTCACTAGTCCCATCCAAGAGGATCTTATTTCTGGGTCTTTGGCTAGACACGGAAGCACAGAGAGTATACTTACTGGAGGACAAGATCCAGGCGATCCTGCTTCTTATCCAGAGAGTTTTGCTTCCTCACAGGGTCAGCCTTCATCTTTGCGTACAGCTGTTAGGAAAGATGGTGGCGGCTTTTCCGGCCCTGACGTGGGGACGATTCCATTCAAGGCAGTTTCAGTGGGATCTCCTCAGGAAGGGTGCAGGTTCGCATCTAAATCTTCACAGACGGATTCGTTTGTCAGCCGAGGCGAGACGCTCCTTACGCTGGTGGCGCCACAAGGACAATCTGCTCGAAGGCCGTCGGTTTGCAATTCAGGACTGGATTGTATTAACGACAGGCGCCAGTCTCCGCGGTTGGGGAGTCGTGGTGCTTCATCTTCGCCTTCAGGGCAAGTGGAGGTCTCATGAGCAATACTTATCCATCAACGTGTTGGAGATCAGGGTGATTTACAATGCACTGCAGGAGGCTCAGGAACACCTTCAGGGACAGCAAGTGAAGATAAGGTCGGACAATGCCACGGCAGTCGTCTACGTAAACAGGCATGGCGGCACGAGAAGCTGGATGGCCATGAAGGAGGTAACAAGGATTCTTCAGTGGTCGGAACGGATGAAGGTAGTTCTCGTGGCCGTATTCCTTCCCGGGTTAGAAACTCTGGAGGCCGATTTCCTCAGCCGGGAGGATCTCCACGAAGGCGAATGGTCCCTCAACCCCGAGGTATTCCAGGATCTCACCATCAGGTGGGGAGTTCCCGAGGTAGACCTGATGGCATCTCGTAAGAATCATCAGTTGCCGGCATACATGGCTCGCACAAGGTATCCTCACGCCATAGCGGTAGACACTCTGTCGACGCCGTGGGAGTTCGAATTCATGCACCTGTTCCCTCCTCTGCCTCTATTGGGTCAGGTTCTCAAAAGACTCAAGAGGGAGTTCAGTGCAGGCAATTCTGATAGCACCATGGTGGCCTCGCAGGAATTGGTTTTCGGACATTCAGATGTTGCTGGCGGACGAGCCGGTCCTTACGCAGCCTGGTGTGAATCTAAGGGCTGGCCGTTTCAAGTCTTCAAATTGTCCCACCTCTTACTGTTTCTAGAAAGAGGGTTGGACGGGGGGCTGAGACTTGGATCTCTTAATGTACAGGTCTCGGCCTTGTCCATTCTTTTCCAGAGAAGGTTGGCACTTCTTCCAGAGGTGCAGACCTTCTTCCAGGGGGTTCTTCGGGTCCAGCCACCCTTTATCCCTCCTACAGCGCCGTGGGACTTAGATTTAGTGCTAGCCTTTCTCCGATCAGAGACCTTTGAGCCACTGTACAAGGTGGATCTCAAGTTCTTGTGTTGGAAGATCGTTCTTCTATTAGCACTGGCCTCGGCTCGGTGAGTGCCGGAGCTCAGTGCTCTGTCGTGTAAGCCTCCGTATCTCATTTTCCACGAAGACAGAGCGGAGTTACGAAAACATCCCGGGTTCCTCCCAACGGTGGTGTCCTCATACCACATTAACAAGCCCATTGTGGTTCCTGCGTTCCGCGGGGACTCGCTTGAACAATCCTCGTTGGACGTTGTCCGAGCACTGCGGATTTACGTGGATAGAACAAGGCCTCTACGCAAATCCGATTGTCTGTTCGTACTGTATGACGCATTCCGCAGAGGTTGGCCTGCGTCAAAGCAGACTATTGCACGATGGATCAAGCTGACGATCCGTAGTGCGTACTTACACGCGGGACAGGTCCCACTGTCTTCGTTGACGGCGCATTCCACCAGGTCGGTGAGTACGTCCTGGGCCACCGGGAGGGGGACTTCGGTCTCTCAGCTTTGCAGGGCGGCCACTTGGTCATCGCAGAACACTTTCGTGCGATTTTACCAGTTTGACACTTTTGCTTTATCTGCCTCGACCTTCGGTCGGTTGGTATTGCAGGATCCCCAGCACTCTCCCTCCTGGGGCTTGGCCTTTGGAACCTCCCCGATGTGAATCCAGTGGTCCCTGCTGCATGTCAGAGAAAAGAGGATTTTGGTACTTACCGGTAAATCCATTTCTCTGAGATCAGCAGGGACCACTGGACGCCCGCCCGGCTTGGGGATCCTGCCTGTTGTGGTAACTGTTTGAGCCCAGTCTTGTTCCTGACTGGGTGTGTGTGTTTGTTTTTTATGCTTGTTTTCCTGTAACCCTTTCCTCTAGTGGGCCAATTTCCTCACTGGGGGATCATGGGTCTTAGAGGGGAGGAGCCAGTATCCCCTAATTAAATTTAAGAAGTGCCTAGCTCCCAGCATTCCCGGCTCTAACACCCGATGTGAATCCAGTGGTCCCTGCTGATCTCAGAGAAATGGATTTACCGGTAAGTACCAAAATCCTCTTTTTTTCTTGCTGCTTATTATTATTATTATTATTATTATTATCTGTTATTTATATGCCACAACGGATTTGCACTGCCTTACAGAGTGTGTAAGCATAACAATGGAAAAAAAAAACATGGTAGAACATATGAACATTGTTTTATATGCAGTCACTGTACCAACAGTGTTAGTTCTGCCTGTTGACCCTAAAGGTTTGGTGCCAAGAATTCAGAGAAGTATCACAGGAGGGAAGAGGTCCCTGCTTGTGAGAGATTAAAGTTGAACGTAAATGATAGACAGATGGCCTAAAACGGAGAGCCAGTGTTTTAGTATGAGAGCTAGAATGCTTTAATAGAAATAAGTTTTGGGAGCTTGCTTTATGCTTTGGAGAGAAGTGGCGTCTAACTCAGAGAGGGGGAGTTCTTTTGGCATGAAGCAACAGTCAAAATGTCAGATGCAGGAGGGGAGGATGTATTCAGTTTGTGAAGTGAGGCAACAGTCATGGGCTGAGTGTGAACTGGACAGCCATGAGTGTAGGGAGAGACCAGGTCAAAAATAGAAGAGTGGATTGGGTGAGGGATTTATATAGGGCAGTGTCAGGAGTTTAAATGGATTAAGAAGGGAAAATAGTGAAATATCTCTTAAAGATGGGAGGCAGTAACAGTTTGGAGACCAGGAAGCATTGAGATGGAACATTCTGTACATGGCTGTTTGGATTGAAGAGAGGTGGGAACCAAGGAGGCCATTTGTTGCAGTAATCAATTCTAGTGTAGATAAAGGTCTTTATTTCCTTTTTAAGTAAAAATAAAAAAGGTACTGACCCGTAAGGTATTGTAAAGGTGATAGTGACAAGACTTTGGACAGGGACTGAATGTATATTGAAGAATCTTTTGGAGTCCAGGATAAATAACTTTTGTTGATAGATAGTGAAACTGAGTGAGGAGGGAAAACTCTAGAAGGACATGTTAAGTATGAGAAAGTTTAGGCAAATCCAGGTGGAAATAACAGAGCAATAGTTGAAGTCACAATTGAGCAGAGGACAAGTGAAGCAAAGGCTTTGAAGGTGGATAGGTTTGTTTGTGGTGTGAAAAGCAGCAAACAAATCAAGGAGAATAGTAGTAGCCATTGGCTTTGGCTGCAAGAAGCCTTTATTAAGGGCAGTTTGTATTCAGTGGAAAAGATGAAAACCTAATCTCGAAGTAGATTTGTCAGGGAGTGGATGGAAAGAAATGATTGATGAGGTCATTCTATCTTCTCTGCTCGAGGATCTTGGAGAAAAAGTAGGGTCGAGAGATGCAGCAATAATTAGGCTTTTTGGGTAAGCTTTGATTTTTTTGTTTTTTTACAAAAAAAATGTAAGAATAAGACCAAAACATTCTTGAACACAAAGAGAATGGTAGCTGATAGAGTAATTGAAGAGCTAGTCAATATAGAAATGGGCAATGGGAGAGATGGACTTTTTCTAGAAACTGGAGAGAAGGAAACCATAGTTGACAAAATTGCTGGCCTTCCATCACGGTGACTTGAGACATTCGGTATCAACATTGAATTTTTGGGCTACTTTCTCTGTATGATAACAGAATGGCTTCAATACTGGCCAATGGCTCTCTATCCCCCTTTTCTATATTCCTAACAGCATTTGTTATTGGTGCTCTTTGTCACCACTGATCTTTACACCTACCATAAAAGCCATTGAAAGCTAGGATCCAGCAGAATCCTGATATTTTGTGAATTCATATTAAATGTGAGGGACACACACTTGCTCTTTACTCCAACAATATCTTTTATTTCAATTCAATTGTATTTGGTTCACATTAGACATAGCACCGGTTTAATGGCTTTGCACCTATCTGCCCAAGCTGGTACCTGGTAGCTCCTTATTTAAATGTATTATTTTTATACTTCTTAACCTACTACTTCTCAGCTGAGCTCAATGTCAATGCAATGCTCAATGGCAAATTTCCTCTAGATCCAGAGCATGTGTTGATATTAAATCTGCTGCTAATTAGTCAACATCAAGTATAATGTCTTCACTCACACTAGCCACTGGAAGTCTGGTTGCATCTAGGTATCTTTATCACTCTCCATTTGGTCCTGTTGTAGCAAGATTTATTCTAATTTATGTCGTGCCCCATCCACATAAATTCCACTCTGGTTTAACCCAGAGTTTTCCCAAGGAACTCCTCGGATACTCTGTTTTCTTGATTAGTGGTTCAAGGAAACCTCCCTGCTTAGTCTGTACTTCAAAATTTAATGTTATCTTTCAACTATTTTCATTCCACTGAATCCTCGAAATTGGTCATTTTTTCCAGTCTTTCTTCTTAGACCCCCTTGAGGGCTTAATTTCTTTGCAACTCAACCCTCACATTATCAAGCTCATGTAAACCTGCTCATTAGCAAAGTTTGGGTGGGGAAGGGAGATGAATGGATTGGGTAGGTCCTGGGTATGTGTAATCCTCTATTTGTGTTTGAATTAATGAAACTCATACAAGCTCCTCTGTTAGTGGTATCTAGTCCTGACCAGGCTAGGTAAAATATTTCCCAACTCTTCTTGGCTTTGTTGGAGAAACTGACCAACACTTTTCTCCATATTTGGTGGAGCTACATAGTCCTGCATAGATTATGGTCTTACATGTATTCTTTATGTCCTTCGCTCGCATTAGTGTAACATTTGAAACACTCTTTCAAATACTTCTAAACACCCTACCAATCTCATATAAAGCATTGTGGGTCCTGCTGAGCCTAGAAATAACACTCTTCTCTGTTCTGATTGATTTAACTTACTACTTATAGATTTAATATCCAGAAAATATTTATTTTCTGTGCACAAGCCAACAAATCCATATCCCTGTCAGAAAATTAACACACAAGGGCTATTTCACACTATCGGGTTAGGGCCGGACGACAAGACGCCGAATGTCAAAAAAGCCATGCTTCTAATCTATAATATGGGTCCTTTTACTTGTGCCGGACATGGCCCGTCCATCGGGTAGCAGCTGGATCTATCCACTCAGAAGGACGACTGCTCGGCCGTGGCCACCCCATTTTAACATGACAGTGTGTGCATAGGGAGATAGGGGCCTTTCACCACCCCCAACTTGTCATTGAAGCTTGCCCACAGAATGAATGTGAAAAGTATGGCAGAATTAGTCAGGTATATTTTATATATATTTTTATTTAATTTTTTTATTTAATTTTATACTTTTTTATTTTCATTTTATTTTTTCGGTACTTCTTTACTTTCACGGCGCCACTCTAGATAGGACAGATAGGATACTAGATAGGATACGATTTGTATGCGATTTGACATAAGATATCGCATAAGATATAGGATAGGACAGATAGGATACTAGATAGGATACGATTTGTATGCGATTTGACATAAGATATCGCATAAGATATAGGATAAGATTTACTATCCATTTCATTACCCCACTATCCACTAGGGCGTGGAGTGAGAATAGAATAGTGTGGCGAGCGCAGCGAGCCACCGAGCCCGAAGCGTGGCGAGCGCAGCGAGCCCCGCGAGGGGACACGGATGTTGTTTGAAAGCAAGTCCCCAATATCGCATGCCATTTGCATGCAATTCCATAAAATACATTCCGTGTCCCCTCGCGGGGCTCGCTGCGCTCGCCACGCTTCGGGCTCGGTGGCTCGCTGCGCTCGCCACACTATTCTATTCTCACTCCACGCCCTAGTGGATAGTGGGGTAATGAAATGGATAGTAAATCTTATCCTATATCTTATGCGATATCTTATGTCAAATCGCATACAAATCGTATCCTATCCTATCTGTCCTATCTGTCCTATCTGTCCTATCTGTCCTATCTAGTGGCGCCGTGAAAGTAAAGAAGTACCATTTTTTCTATAATGCACCATTAAATCCGGCTAAAAAAAAGTGCAAAAAGCCAGACAAAGTGTGTCTGGCTTTTTGCCATCAGATCAAAACTGGAGTGTGTAAAATAGGCGTAAGTCACTCCGGTATATCCCCCAAACTCCTACAGAGTTTGAAGAACATGTCAAGATACTGTCAAATGTTGTATAGTGTATCCAGTGCTTTATTGTTTCCTTGCTTTTCCAAACCACTTTCCAAAATCCCATCCCTGATTATTACATTTCTTTTAGATCTCTGCACAGTAGTGTCCTCCCTGGCTTTCTCTTTTTTTTTTTTTTTTTCATTGTGGACCATTCACAATATTGTCTGATTTCTAAATACAAAAAAGTAGGTACTTATGTAGTATCTGGGCTGCCGATTTTCTGATTGTATGCCTTACCTTAAGGCATACAATCAGATGCGATTCGATGCGATTTTGTATAGGATTCAATGTTAACAAGGTCCTGTTCATTTCCAAACTATCCAAGTGGGCATAGAGTTGATTTTATAAAGCGTGGCGAGCGCAGCGAGGCGACCGGACGCAGATTTCTTAAAAAGTATTCTGTGTCCCCTCGCGGGGCTCACTACGCTCACCACGTTTCGGGCTCGGTGGCTCGCTACGCTCGCCACAGGTTTATATCCAACTACATGCCCACTTGGATAGTGGGGAAAGGAAAAGGACCCCTTTTTCCCATTGAATTCATTGAATTCTATGTTAAATGGACTCAGACCATTTTAACATTGAATCCTATGGAAAAATCGGGACCATCGCATACGATTTGGTCGCATGCGATGCGATGCTACCGATCCAACCCGATTTCTAAATCGGACACCCAGATACTACATAAGTACCAAAAAGTAGTAGATTTCTTGCCATTAACCTGGCATTACATACATGTTGTTACTATGATGGATGTGTTGTAGAATATTTACAAATTTTCAAATGTAAAAATATATATATATATATATATATATATATATATATATATATATAATTATTATTATTATTTTATTATTGAAGCATAATTGCTAGCCAGGCATACAAGTCCAGCAAAACCAATGTACACAGTGATGATGATGATGATCATACAACACCCCCCGCCCCCCCTGCACACTTCCATGGACATCCATTACAATATATAAATGTTGTAAAACTACTCATTTATAGTTTATTAAATAAAAATACTTTATTGCTAATTTGGCTTTTGTGTTAATTAAGTTGCCTTACCTGAATATAATGATTGTACTCTAGTTCAGGACACAGGAAAACATCAACATTTCAAAATTAATTTGTCATTTATTTACATTTATAGCAACATTTGATCGGATGAGTCACTTTCTTGGAATATTTGTATTTTTTTTTTTATCCATTCTGCTTTCAGGGTTTTGTCTTTTTATTTGTAAGAAATATGTTTGAGGCTTTTCAAGTTTTTAGCTTTGCCAGATTTATCCAATCTAGAACATGTTTGTTTTGATAAAAAAAAAAGTGGACTATGAATGCTAATAACTATAAAAGCATTTTTATAATGCTTTTAGTTTCAGTGAATTTCCCAAGTTCCGTTTGACCAAAAACCGCCACAATGTCATAGTACATAATGCAAAGAATGAGGTCATGTTCCCTAGAAGAGTTTTGAGATGGTGGGAATATTTTTGTAATAGTTGTTGGATGGCTTGGGGCATGTAAAAAAAAAAAAGTTCTTTAAGTATTTCCAGATGCTTTCTAGCTGGTATCCAGTCCCAATGATCCATATTTTCATCAAACTTTTGTAGATTCAAGTGAGTGCTAATTTCCTGGTTTTTTTTGCATATTTGTTTTAAGCAAGAACAGACATATGTTTTAATGAACACCTGTTGCCTTTTTAATTTTTTTCCCATAAATTTCTTACTTTTATTTAGTATGCATTTGTGAATTGCTTACGTGGAGATCAAAAATACAATCTTCTGTTTTAAGACAGAAGGATGTGTTTAAGCCTGAGGTGGCTAAACATCAAAGCTTGCATAGCAGTGTTATGTTGCCTAAAGAGTTACGTGGTGGTGAGAGTTGGTGAGTCACAGTAATTTATTTAACAACAATGGTTGTTATTAAGGGTGGTGGGATTTAGTTTAGGTAAGTTCTGTTGTTACTGGACTTCTTCCTGATACCTTCCCACCCCCTTTTTCTTTGCTGTTGTGTATTAATTGCATAGTTTGCCATGTGGCAACCATGGCATATTTACTTTTATTAGGTAGCATGTACTAATGCAGAAATGCTGTAAAAAAAAAAAAAAGGTACTCTTTACCTAGAACAGCGCCCACGATTTTGATCTTAGGCATCGCAAGGTAAAAAATTGCGTCGTTCGCATCGCATGCGACCAAAAAATCGAATGCGATGCGACCGACGCGATTACCGCGATTTTACATAGGAAACAATGTTAAATGGCCCAATTGACCTGATTTTACATAGGGAACAATGTTAAATGGCCCACAGACCCCAAATAGCCACCCTGAAGTGTGAAATGGCCCCCCCAATTGTTAACGCCACCCCACGATCAACGTCAACCCGAAGCGTGGCGAGCGCAGCGATACGCGTCCTCCACGCCACGCTTCGGGTTGACGTTGATCGTGGGGTGGCGTTAACAATTGGGGGGGCCATTTCACACTTCAGGGTGGCTATTTGTGGTCTGTGGGCCATTTAACATTGTTCCCTATGTAAAATCGGGTCAATTGTGCCATTTAACATTGTTCCCTACGTAAAATCGCGTCGGTCGCATCGCATGCGATTTTTTGGCCGCATGCGATGCGACCGACGCGATTTACATTTTAACATGCATTTCTATGTAAAATCGAGGGCATTATAATGGCATGCGATGTACATGCGATGGCCGCCGTTCTAGGTAAAGAGTACCAAAAAAAAACCCCGGCAGTATTTGTTAAACTTCCTGCTGTTTGTACCCAGCATGGTTAACACTACACAGAAGGTTGTGATAGTGTGTGAGGTATTCCTGGTGTGTGTTACAATAATGATTCACACCTCAAGCATGGTCATATCACCTGTACACAGTTTCTATTCTCTGGCAGGAAAATAGAAACTGTGTACAGGTGATATGACTATGCTTGAGGTGTGAATCATTATTGTAACACACACCAGGAATACCACACACACTATCACAACCTTCTGTGTAGTGTTAACCCTGCTGGGTACAAACAGCAGGAATTTTAACAAATACTGCCGGGCACATTCTTTTCCAGATAAAGGATATAGTTTGGATCTATCTATAGGATCATGTTTGCTATGTGATTTTAGTTTTGAGAGCTAATTGAACGCATTCCCCAACCGGGCATATATTGCACGACCAGACGCTAAGGGTGAACCCTGCGTGTATCTGCTCTGTATCTGCTCTGTCTGCAGAAGGTGCATTATATGATTGAAAACGTAAATACTCAGTCTGTCTGACATAAGAATGCTTAGGTCAGAACAGCACACCCTCTGACCCCTATCCCCTGAAACAGTGATACCTGATCTGGTGGGTCAGTCATAGGTGTCAGGGGCAGAGACCATACTGTTCATACTTGTATCTACAAACCTCTGCGGAGGCTGAACAAGAGGACACAGTGCCCCATGGGCACAGCTATACGAGTGTGATTCGATATATGTTTTTGTGTTTGTGTGTTAAACGTTTGTAGAACGTTTGTCTATTATGTCTTTTTCTGTATGTGTGTGTTAAAATGTTGTTCTAGTACTTATTTTATGTAAATTTAAATAAAAGCCAAATTTTAATATATATAACTTACCCGGAGATGGGTCATTCCATCTCACCTTCTGAAGTGTGACTAGCATTTCCTATTGTACACATTTAGCCCCATTAAAAGGATCTCACCTTCGTAAAAGGGCCCCAACCAAGGAACCCCACTGGTACCCGTGGTCAAGCTTTTATACTCATATCCCACCCCCACTTTTTACATATAACTCTTAAAACAGTCATAAAAAATGTCACAACTAAAGAGTGCCCCAACAAAGAGAGAGACTTTTCCTTCCTTTCCTTCTACGTTATCCCATAGATGCCTGTTGGCTTTTTTATGTAGCACTGTTAAGAGGGACCAGACGCTGATCATTCCAAGCATTCCCTGTGGTTGCTTATGCGGATGAACTCCTGGGTCACAGACCCAGATATCCAGGCATCGGAGCACAACATACAAGGCTACTCTTATTGAGAGAGCTTCCCTTTGTGGAACCAATAGAATATGCTAGTACACATGGGATTAGTATTGATGGGATGTACTGTAAGTGATTGGTATATCCCGCCCATAAAGTTTTCTATGTGTTTGGTGAGAAAAACCATCTGGAGCGTGCACCCAGTGATTGATGACACCTATTGATTGGGTGGATCTGCTGTGTGTAAAGTCACGAAAATTATATATTGGTACTTGAGTTCTACTGCATATCCTTTTTTTTTTTTTCTTCCTTTCAATTATTTTTTTACACCACTAAACTACTTTAATATGTCATAATAAATGTAAATATTCGATTTGTGTGTCAGTGCTCCTTATAGTGACTTGGACACCTGGCTCTGCTCCCACAGCTGGCACTGGTGACTTCAGTCCCACACTAGTGCTTCATATGGTCATCAGCAGACCGAGAGTTTCGACATGTGGCCCCACTATTTTGTGAGTAGGACTGTGCACACATCATTTTGCACGGACATAATGGTCTGGCATTAAATGCATTAATTCCAACAAGCTACATTTTATCCGGTGTCAAGATTAAACACTTGTACACTGATTTTGTTCAAAAGTGCTCGCTACCCTATGAGGTAGCAAACACTTTTGAGTGAGAGTCTATCGCAGTAAAGTATGCCAGATGTTGTGTGAATTCAGCCGGACAAGATCGTTAACCAGCAACTGAATTTTCCCCATATTGGAGAATGATAAATACAGCTACATTTACTGCTATGTTTTAATGCCATGGGACTTACAACTGTACTTCCCTTGATACAGAGGATATTATGGGGATGCGGTTAACATCCCAGGAGTCATGATGCTGGTGTTCAATATACTGATGCCAGAATCCTGACTGCCCTCACAACACCAGTGTCGGAACTCTGAATAGATAAGAATCCAATGCTGATAGACCAACAACTGGGATCACCATTGATAAGTTTGTGGGGCTTGTTATCGGAAGCCTGGGGAAGGTGGCAGGTTAGTTTAGGTAAAGCTGTGGGTAGGCAAAGGTTACAATTAGGCTGTAGGGAGGGGATAAGGTTTAGGCACTAAAAGTGCCCATATACTATGCAACTTCTCCCCTCAGAGAAGTCTCATTCAATCTCCCCTTGTCCCGGATGGCAGGATTGTATGCTGCCCGATCTGCTGGAGTATGGTGATATCTGGTGCAAATTGCATGGTGTATGCGCCAAGAAAGGGCGGTTAGTCTGGGCGGGGTGTGGGGGTTAGGGTTAGGCTGCTAGAAGTTAATGTGTTGGGGGGGGGGGGGGATGACAAGGGGAAGTATACTTACCTGACCCCTGTCGTGATTCCCTTCGGGATGCCATTGTCTGTATTCTGGCCACTGGTATCCTGACCGCTGATCATTCCTATGTATTCCACATTAAGGTTCTTTATTCTTATTGGAATAAATACTGCAGTTTGATTATATTGAGTGGCCACTCAACTATATATATGTTTATGCAATTTTTAGTTTTTTTTATTACATATACAATACATTACAGTTTATATGTATTGCTTTTTGTTAAGATTTTTAATTCATTTTAAATAAGTTTATATTGCATTTTTATTTTTTTTTTATATATTTTTGGTCTAGTGTAGCACAGTCCATGTACTATCTTTTTATAAAACATGTAAAGAGGCTTTATGGGGTACAGCCTCTGAATTATCTTAAATGACCTTTTTGTGCATGTTTGTATAAACCTTTGTCAGCACTAGTTTGGGATAAAAAAAAAAAAACACCCTTCTTTGATTGTCTAAATGAATAGCCCTTTTAGATCAATTAACCACGATTTATTGATTTGGGCATTATCCATATTATCTGTAACTCCCTACAAAATGTAAATCTTTTGATCCTGAAGTGGATGCATCTCAATTATGATGAAGGGGCAAAAACCAGCTAGACATGAAGTTTATTGTCCTAATGCGCAATGCTACAAAATTATAAGAAAAAGTTATTTGGGACTCGGTATGCTTGACAGACTGGCATTTGCATCGACATTGAACTCTGGATTCTGGCACCGGTGTTGTAACCACCAGTCTGGATTCTGGGTGCTGCCATGGTATCTGCATCCTGTGTTTTGACATGGTCAAAAATGTGTGTGTATATCTATATAGGGGAAGCGGTCATCTATTAGAATGAACTTAGGTCTACAGTCATTAGGTCGACCCCACTAGGTCGACATGAGGAAGGTCGACTGGTCATAAGGTCGACATGAGGTTTTTCACAGTTTTTTGAGCCGACATGTGCCGACAGGCGGTATTTCATGCCCTACCATCCACTAGGGAGTGGAGGAGGTTATTAAAGCTGTGGCGAGCGAAGCGAGCCACCGTGCCCGAAGCATTGTGAGCGATGCGAGGGTCCGATTCTCATTGCCAACTGTGTCCATGTCAACTGTGTCGACATTCGGATCAAAAAACAGTGAAAAACCCATGTCGACCTTATGACCAGTCGACCTTCCTCATGTCGACCTTTATGCAAATTCGACCTTAAGTCGTGTCGACCTTGGCCCATGTCGACCTTAAATCAGGTCGACCTTCCAGCCAGTCGACCTAATGGGGTCGACCTAATGACTGTAGACCTAAGTTCATTCTGACAGATGTACCGATTCCATAGATAGATAGATATATATATATATATATATATATCTATATATCTATATATATATATGTATGTGTGTATGTATGTATGTATATATATATATGTATGTGTGTGTGTGTGTGTGTGTGTGTGTGTGTGTGTATATGTATGTATATATATATATATATATATATATGTGTGTGTGTGTGTGTGTGTGTGTATATATATATATATGTATGTATGTATGTATGTATATATATATATATATATATATATATATGTATATATATATATATATATATATATATGTGTATGTATGTGTGTATATATATATATATATATGTATGTATCTATATATATATATATATGTGTATATATATATGTGTGTATATATATATATATATATGTATGTATCTGTATATATATCTATATATCTATATATCTATCTATATATATATATGTATCTATATCCGTTTCTGCATGTATTGAGTATTCAGAAAATATGTTGTGTACTCTGTATTTGATCAAAAAAGCAGTCCCCATATTGGACGGTGGAATTGTGAAATAGTGCTATCACTTTACGGTTTTCTCTTTGCAAGGTAAGGGCTCTTACAGAGCTCATCTTCCAGCAAGAAAATATTGACACATCTCCCTGGTAAATAAATTCCTGCTGTCATGAAGTGGTGCAATAACAGATCATACATATCAGGCTACTAATGAGTGGGGCGTGTGAAAAAAAAGTCCTCCAAATCTTTTTCAGATAATTTTTTTTTAATGTAATTAGAATTCTTTTGTTTTGTAATGTGTTTACATTTTTTTTTACTATGCTAGAGTATTTGTTCTACTGTGCCATCTTGAGGTCATTTTGCAAACTACATGTGTCCCATGAATTGTAGTTTGAATTGTATTTATTAATTTTCAAGTTTTATTAATCCTTTTTATATCATGTGGAAATCAATATTGCTGCATATATATTTTTAAACTATCTTTCGGGCAGGTGAAGATTCGACTTTCAGTATCCAATCACTGTCATTTTCACCCATTTTTGAGCACATCTTCGCCCATGCAATTTCACTTTTTTTGGGCGAATTAGCATAGACGAAAAATGTCCGCAAAAAAACCCCAATTTGCCAAAACCATGTGAATTTGCCACAAATTCGGTGATATGCGTGGTTTTCGCTGATGCTGGCTTTATTACCTGCTGCAAATTTTCCCCAGGATTGAATACGGCCCTTCATAACACCTACATGATTTCATTGCTTTAACTAGTGATTGAGCATAGACAATATTTTTTGAACATTGCCATTTTTTTTTAAAGGTCTATATTTTTATACATGTACACTTTCTCTAAATGCCTTGTCGGTTGGCCCGCTAGTGATGCTGGGGCAGCCTAGTGCTCACAATTATTTCAAATAAACTAATTTAAGTGCAGTTGTCCATAAACGAGACTTCCTTAATGTGTGTCCTGCTCTTCTGTTTCTTTTTGCTGCTGTCTTATGTGTTCATTTTTTATGGAATCCAGGTTTGGGACAACCATTGCAGGCATGAACCCGAAGCAGCAGTCATTACTGGGAAGACTTTTGTTAATTATTCTTTCATCTAACGAGCACTGTATCGATTTTAATATGATAGCCTATGTTATTCAGACCTTTTATATTTGAAAGACGAACTCTAATGCTTACTACTGTGTTGTACTAATGCTCAAAGGGCCTAACTCAATAAGGCCTACAGTTGTGCAATCTTCACTAATCTGTGCTTTTCACACAATTGAAGCAGAATAATGCGACCGCAGTCTAATGCATGGCGTAGGGTGGGCGCGATCCAGACAAACCTAGGATATAGGTCATTGATATAATTTCATTTTTTGTTTTTGTTTATGAGAAAGTTGCTTTAATCTGATGACCTCTAAGGTACTTCAAAGAGATTTTCTAACATAGATTGTAGTAATTAAGTATCTGGGGGAAAAAAGGTTATATATTAAATACTTTAGTGCTGGGACCCCAATAAAACAATAAAAATATTTACGGGACGCCAGCAAGTTACTGCAGAAGGTCATCACATCACATGTGTAGTCAGCTGACATGCATGGCAGCATTGTGGGGGCACAAAATTATGGGAGGGGCATGAAGTAACAGACAATTCAACAGATATTTCAGACTTCTCGAATCACTGACTGAGATTAGAAAAGTAATTCGCCTGATGGTCCGTAACATCGAGTCAAGACCCCATACAGAGAAGGCCGGGACCCACTTTGGGGTCAGGACCCACAGTTTGTGAACCGCTGCTTAAGTGTATATTATTTCCATCTGTCATTTTATGCTCCAGTTCACCATTTTTTTAAATGTAAGCATTCCCTGTCAAAAATTACTAGCCTTCTCTTTTTTTTTTACTAACTTTTATAGTGTCGTCAGAAAATATGGGTCATACACAATCTATTACTTAGCTTTTAAGTACAGTCCATGAACTTTGGTTAAGTCTAAATACAGTCTGTTCTGTAAGTAGCCTCTTCTATCCTCCAGGTAGGTCTCTATCAACATAGCATGCATATGTTTTCCTACAGACCTCAAAACTATCTATTGGACTGCAATGTGAAACTTCACCACCAGAAAAAGATACATTTATTACTTGGAAATCATCAACAAGATCCATTTGGAGACTGACCTCTCCTAAAAATATAATTTGTTTTAATTAGGCATGACTAAATACTTCATTAAAGCGTGCTATCAAATTGCTTTCTACACTATATTTCTGAAGAGTGTCCATCACAGTGCTTTCAAATAAATTACCTATGATTTATGCCATGCTTACAAGTACGTAATAAGAATGAACCCTTTAAAGTTTGGTTTTATGTTTCTGTCAAGTCTAGTGTTCTAAGTTAGACCAGTAATATTTACTGTTTAAAACAAGTTTTAATGTCTGCGGAGAAAAATATTCTAAAACCGTTCTCAGTATAGTAGTTTGCAAAGGCTTTTGTTATACAAACCCTATGATTCCCAGCATAGCATGCAGTATATAAAAGATAATCTTTCCGTTTCTACCACAATGATCTTTTCTGTTTTGTGGCCTAAAAGTTTGCTTTCCTGTCTTGTGGTTTATGTACTTAAATGTTTTTGGTTTACACGTGCTGCCTTTTGCAATCTCTTGTTTTTTTGGCTCTGTGTTTCCTAACTATTTCCTTATTACTTACAATATACTGCTGTATATGTGATGTGTTTACAATATATTTTTAGTTTCTTCTAGTTTTAGCAATTTAAATACTGTATATCTCTTTTTTTGCCTTCCTTCCCCACATCCCACCTATAGTCTCTTATTTAACCACATTAGATCACTTTTTTTTCTTTATAGAAATGTCTTACAGAGTATTCTTGCAAGAGTAGTTTACAAATGTTATTTTTTTTTATTTGTAATTTTATTCAGAAATATACTGAGGTAATTTAAGTTTGCTTGTCTGAATTTATTTATATTGCGCATACATATTACGCAGCGCTCGATGTAATTCACATCAGTCTCTGCCCCAGTGAAGCTTACGCTCTATGGGGGAGGTCGATTTGTTCCTTATAAATAGTAAACAATTAGTTTCTAACCAGCATTTTCGAATACAGTCTATAACAGAAGTAGACAACCTATGGCTGTGGAATTGTACATCCAGCATTATGTAACAGCAGTACTGTGGTACGGCATGCTGTGATGTATAGTACAATATCATCTATGTCCGGTCCTTGTACAGCATGGCAGAGGCCAGCACCTTCTGCTTAGAACCCGATAAAGCCGAAGGATCATAAGGCCCTACTTTCATGGTCTGTATCAGTGGTGGTTTTTACCTATGGGCTGCAGCCCCCCAGGTAAAATCTGCCACTGTATGACGCAAGAAGGGTAGTAGGTAACTAGTTACCGACTGGTGTGATAGGTGTGAGATGTTTCATCAAGCTGCAGTGTGGATAGGGGGTAGTCAGCCTCCTTCTGGGTACAAGAAAACCAAGGGGGTACACTGCACTAAGCAATAAATGGTAATAATGAGAAAAATAAGGTTGACACTATGTGCCAATTGGATGAAAAAAAAACAATAATATTTATTAAAAATATTAATCCTGACATGACATTCAAAAGAATGGGGGAGGGGGGTGAATAATAAAAAAGAGGGGTATTTCAAAAATAGTCCAGTTCATATGGTACCGTATTGGTAAGGTCCACTATTCAGTGGGTCCGTTCCTATAGTGTCTTCTGATTGACAATTGGTTAATTGTATCCAATAGATCCAGAATGGCCAGCGGTAGCTGTTTTATGGAGTAGCACTCTCCTGTTTGTAGTGTGTAACCTCCGTCCGGGTTAAGGCATGGATAGGTCCTCAATAGAGTACCAACTGGTAATCGGTGATCACAAATAAAATTGAGATATGGAGACTGGTCCAGATCCAATAGTGGAAAATGGTCGAGTCCAGAACTGGATAGGGATAACCCTCTTGGTCCACCAACGCGTTTTGCCAGGTGCCTGGCTTTATCAAGGTTGGAGCTCTGGGGTTTATATACCCATCTAACAATCAAAATCCAATTGGCACATGTGTAAGTTTAGTTGAAGCAAATAAATAAAAAAAACTGTGTGACACAAGATGCCGTCTGTGTGACTGCTCTGGCTTCACTGTGACTGACTGTGACTGGCAATGACTTCTTATTGGAAGTCCGACCTGCCAGTCACTGAGGCAGTCTTACTGGGAGGTGTTCCCTTCCTCTGAGATGCCTCTACAGGCTGCGGTCAATAGACAACTTAGCGTGTTTTTGGAGTGTCGAAAAAAATGGAGGGAAAAATACAAATTGCACAATGCTGAAACCTGATCAAAAATTGAACTTATGACTGTGGGGTGTATGGCTTCACAAATGCATATAGCAGATCTTGCCACACCCAGGAAAGTAAGAGGAACTGCCTTACTCACACTGTTCTAAATATATTCCAAGAAGCTGTATCCAGCTAAAGCCATGAGCCAGATAGGGGAAGATGTAAATGAGAAATGACAATACCTCAGTAAATATTTACTTCTTAGTATATGTGTACACTATATATGTATGCACCTAGCACTAATGTCTACAGGTACTTTATATATTCCAAATATAATCTACTCATGTGGACCTAAAATTCACTGTTTAGGTGTACCTTGTAAATACAGAGGGTTATTAACCTTGCGATCAGGTAAATGAGTGAAATCCCGCACTGGGCAAGGCTACGAAAGGCTTGCAAATATATATTGCAGATCGGCGATTAGCTGCAGATCCAGTGACAACTCACTCACCATCTCATGGGTTTTCCTGTGTATGCAGTCTGTGCCTAACCCAGGACCTATTCGGCCGGTGCGATAGAAACAGACTGATCGAGGCTGAAGCTGAGGTCACACACCCACCCTGAAAACGTGTGGGTACACCTGCATTTTTACTGACACTCCTATTAAACAGCTGAATACCACCCCTAAACACCAGCTTCCTGTCTATCAAATTGCGAACGGGCAGCGTTTAAAAAGAGACTCTGGATTTTATCGTAGGTGTCCTTGTGTAGTGTTCCTTCTAGGAACTAGGGCGGGCAGGGTGGGGGGGTCGTACCGGGTACACCGACGTCACTATTTTGGGGCGTGCCCGGGCCGCCAACGTCACAAAAGGGGCGTGCCCGGGCCGCGCCGTGATGAAAAGGGGCGTGCCCGGCCGGCGGAATCACACAGAGGAGTGGGCGCGGCCGGCGGCGTCATGCACAGGGGTGGGCGCGCCCGGCGATGTCATGCACAGGGGGCGGACCCGGCCACCCGGAAGGCTGTAAACTGCCGGGGAAGTGCCGGGCATCGCTATGTACAGCGGCGCCGGGCTTCCCCGGTCAAAACAGCGGGGACAAAGGCAGGCTGGTTTAGCGGGGCGCTGCCAGAGGGGCAGGGCGCATTTTTCACTTTAAAAATCGGGCAGGGCGAGGTAAAGAGGTAGGATGAGTACGTGAGGAAGGAGGGCCCTACTTATAAGAGTTAACATACTAAAAGGAGGTGGGTGGATGAACGAAAAACAGTAGGATAAGTAGGAACGGATGGAGGATCAAAAGAGGTTAGGAGGAGGGATAGGCTAGTCAAAAAAAGTGGGTTTTGAGGGAGCGCTTGAAGGAGGTAAGGGAATCAGAAAGCCTGATGGGTGGCGGGAGGTTGTTCCAGTGCGGGGGGGGGGGGGCAGCGTGAGAGAAGTCTAGGACACGGGAGTGGGAGGAGGTGATTAGATGAGTGGTCAGTCAGCGGTCAGCGTTGGAGCGAAGAGGACGGGAGGGAGTGTGGATAGAGATCAGTGAAGAGAGGTAAGGAGCGGTGGAGGAGGAGGAGAGTCTTGTAGGTGGTGGTGAGGAGTTAACCAGCTTAAAACCTGTCACTGCCATAGAAATTAATTGGCTTTGTCTTGTCCAAGCATTCTGAATATTTTCCTTTTCAAAAGCAGATCAATTCAGTACTACAATTTAAGTATATACTTGCTGACTCGGTCAAAATCCCGACACCGGAATCCCGACAGCCACAATCCTGACATATTCTCACTATGTGGGTGTCCACGACACTAGGGATGCCAATCCCGGGGCATTTTTTCAATCCCGGAATTGAAAAATGCTCAATCCCGGGATTGGCATCCCTACCTGTGCTGTGCTGCATATTTGTGGATACCCACCCCCACACCGGCCGACCCGCACATTTACTTACATTAGCGGCCGGCCGGCTGGGAGTGGGTTCGGAGGTGCACGGTGCCTCCATGCTCGTGCACCTCCTTCTTAGCAGGCAGGGCAGGCTGGAACGAAGAGGCAGGACAGGCCGGAAAGGAGGCGGGTGGGCGCGCGTGCTGAGGAGACGAGAGGGGGCGGGCACAGGAGAAGGCTGTGCAGCGTGACCTCTACTGTCACGCTACGCTGGCTGCACGCAGAGGTCAGGATTCAGGAGCCGGGCAGCGTCCGAGTGAGTGCTCAGACGCTGCCCAGCATTAGACTGCGCATGCGCAGTCTAATCCCAAAATCCCGGGATTGGATATTCCAATCCCGGGATTGAAATCCCGCACTTTTTGAGGCCAAATCCCGGGATCCCGCCGATCCCGATCCCGGGATTGGCCACCCTACACGACACCCATAGAGGGAGAATAAATTAGTGTGCCGAGTGTAGCGAGGCACCGAGCCTGCAAGGGGCATTGTTGTGCTCGCCCCCTGTTCGGATTGTGGCGGTCAGGATTCTGACCGCCAGGATCCCATTCCAGTGTAAATGTGTACTAACCCCTTCAGTGGCAATCACAAGAATTTTCCATGCTGTGCCTCAGTGCCCAGTCTGGTAAGCCCGGAAAATTATCGGGATTTCCACTGTTTAGAGCCGGGCTCCCTTCCCTCTTCCGCACCTCCTCCTCCTCCCCTCTCCCCTCCGGCTTTTCTTTATGAGTCTCCGGCGCCAGCTGACAGGGACGGGGCTCAGGGCCGGGCAGCGGCTGATTAACAGTTCAGCGGCACTGCCCGGACCCAGGGTTAGAGTGGTGTTTTTTTTTCTTAAGGGAGCTCTCCCCGTTAAAAACTCGCCCAGTGGAGAGCACTCCCTAAAAAAAAAACCCCACCACTGAAAGGGTTAATCACTAACTTCTGCTTTGCATTTTCCCTAAGCCAGTAAGACCTATTGATAGCTCTGCAATATTAAAAATGTATCTCCCAGTGGTGAGCACTACACATTTTACCCAGATTAAACTATTTTAGATTTTCATAATTTGTGCTAGTGTAATGAAACAAATGCTCATAAAAAGAAAACCAATTATATACTATATTTGGAAAAATGGAATGCAATAAGAGTATCATTGGGTACATTTTCTAATTTTTCCCCCTTGTTTTTTTTACTGCTATTTGTTCACTTTTTGTGGCCATTGACTGTGAGCATGATAATTACTTAGTGTTCCTTTATGAATATCCATTCACGTGGCACACGCTGCATATATATGCAGACTATCTGAGCA
Organism: Crinia signifera; assembly: GCF_055691185.1. Classification (NCBI taxonomy): domain Eukaryota; kingdom Metazoa; phylum Chordata; class Amphibia; order Anura; family Myobatrachidae; genus Crinia; species Crinia signifera. Next base: position 393,961,196 of record NC_139217.1, on the reverse strand, counting down.
TTTCAAACTTCGGTACTTATGTAATATCTGGGCTCCCGTTTTTCTTATGAGACCGCGTCCCCTCGCGGGGCGCGCTGCTCGCCACGCTTCGGGCACGGTGGCTCGCTGCGCTCGCCACACTATATAAAATCAACTCCATGCGTAGTTGGATAGTAGGGGTATGAAAAAATGCGGTGCATTTAACATGGGAGCCCAGATAATTCATAAGTACCAAAACTTCTGACCATATGCCTGTCCTCATATGTGGTCAAACACTGGCGACCTATTGACCAGATAACATCTAGTCAGTGGGTAAGATGTATTATAGCGGCGCTTATCGTGCCACTATAATACTTCCTGCTTCGCCTCATTAGCAAGGCGAAGCAGGAAGGCACATCGACAAGATGTATTAACATCTTGTCTGCCGAAGTGGGGGAGCGCTAACTCCCCCATCCGGCGATGTCCCCTCCTGGGGATAGAGCATCAGTTTACACTGATGCACTGTCTTCTTTCCCCCGGCTGGACTGGGCATGTGCGGGATCTTGCTGCTCACGCGAAATCCCCAGCGCAGCCCAGAGCTAACAGCAGGGACAGCACTGTCCCTGCTGTTTAGATAGGGCTTCGCCAGCCTGATGCTGGCGAAGCCAAAACTGGCATTGTACAGAAGGGTCATGCTGACCATTCATACATTCCGCCTGCTATCATTTAAATAGCAGCGCTGATATGGACAGCCCCTGTCCTTTACCGCACGCTGGCTCCATCATACATGCGGGAGAAGCGGTATCAGTGCACATAACGTGCACTGATACCCCTTCTCCCCCATACCACCCGGTCATACATCTGCCCCAGTATGTTGTATAAGTGCAATGTCAGTTCCAACCTATAAACATAAAATCTTATCCATGTGATGTAGCCGAGGTTTGTTGAATCCGAATACAATGTTATATAGGATTTTAGGATTTGATGATGCATCTTGAGTTGCTAGAAGCAAAATGGAATGTAGGGAAGCACAGTCGCACAATGGTTAGCTCCGGGGACTTATCATTGCTGATTGTGATAACCCTGTGTTTCCTCCAGGGTTTCCCTCCCCTGTCTTAAAAACAGACTGTTAAGTTAACTGAATGCTGACAAAGACAGACTGAAAGTTCCTCTGGGTCAGGAACTGATTTGAATGGCTAAATGTAATCTGTAAAATAATGCCAATATGTGCTAAATAAGTAACTTAAATAAAATATCAGTAGCATTGAGAGTTACAGTATACTGTGTAAGGTGTTCTGCCATGGGGCGGTATTCAATGCCCTCGGCGAGCGGCTGCAAGGGGGGTTTGTATGGCGAGGATGGCTTTTTTTAGTGAGTTAAAGCCATCCTTGCCATCCAAATTTTCCTCCAGTATTTTCTGATAACATGCTGCATTCATCTTGCCATGAATTTTGACCAAGTTTCCAGTGCCTTTGTGGCTCACACATTCCCAAAACATCAGCGATCCACCTCCTGCGTTTCACAGTAGGAATGGTGTACCTTTCTTTCATCATAGGTCTTGTTGACTCCTCTCTAAATGTAACATTTATGGTTGTGGCCAAAAAGTTAAATTTTTTGGTCTCATCACTCCAAATGACTTTGTTCCAGAAGTTTTAAAGCTGGTCTCTGTGCTGTTTGGAGTATTGTAAGCAGGATGCTTTGTGGCATTTGCATAGTAATGGCTTTCTTCTGGCTATTCGACCATGCAGCCCATTTTTCTTCACATGCCTCCTTATTGTGCATCTTGAAACAACCACACCACTTTTTTTCAGAGAGTCCTGTATTGCAGCTGAAGTTATTTTGTGTTTTTTTCTTTGCATCCCAAACAATTTTCCTGGCAATTGTGGCTGAAATTTTTGTTGGTCTACCTGAACATGATTTGGTTTCCACAGAATCCTTCATTTTCCACTTCTTAATTAGAGTTTGAACACTGCTGATTGGCATTCTTAAATGCTTGGATATCATTTTATATCCCTTTTTAATACAGTTCAATTACCTTTTCCCGCAGATCCTTTGAGAATTCTGCTGCACTGGATGAAATATGCAAGGGTCTTTCAGGAGACCAGAAACTCACTGACCTTTTATAAACACACACTGATTACAAGCAAACCAATCACAGGTGAGGATGGTTACCTTTAGTAGCCATTCAAAACTGTTTGTATCAACTTCTGTGCATGTTTATCAGGCCAAAATCTCCAGGGTATGTAAACTTTTGATCAGGGTCATTTGGGTAGTTTGTTATTATGAATTAAAAAGAGTAAACACAGTTCAGAGTTTGACAGTAAATGGCTTCACCCAACCACTAATCATGAGTGAAAACGTTTATTTATTTACAGTTTCTTATATAGCGCAGCAGATTCCATTGTGCTTTACAATAGTAGACCGTGACAAAACAAACTGGGTAACAACAGACAGACTTGGAGGTTAGAGGGCCCTGCTGCAAGCTTACAATCTATAGGGGGATAGGAGAAAAAGTTTGTGAGTGATCATTCATATTCTCTGACAAATGGCCAGAAAATCACAAATTCTGCTAGGGTATGTAAACTTATGAGCACAACTGTATATGAGGCTTATTTGTAAAACAAATGGATACCAGTACGGATAGTTAACTAAGCCCCACACACTAGTCGACCTGCAGCACCACTGATATCATTACTGATATCGTCGCTGGCCCTGGTGGAACAACCTAGTGCGTACACAAGGAACTATATAGTTAACAGTATCATTCAGTATCACTTCTTATGCAGGTCATTGGCTACATAGCCAATATTGACCTGCATGTTCAGCTGAAGGGGGTGGTGGTAATGATGACATTAAGCATCCACACTAGATCAGTGGTTCTCAACCCTGGTCCTCAAGTACCCCCAACAGTGCACGTTTTTCAGGACACCCAGCAGGTGCACTCGTTATTCAGACACATTTTAAAAGATCCACAGGTGGAGCTAATTATGTCACTTGTGATTCTGTGTGGAGAGCTGGAAAACCTGCACTGTTGGGGGTACTTGAGGACCAGGGTTGGGAACCACTGCACTAGATGATTTTTTTTAACCCTTTTGAGTGCTGACATCTCTGTATAATGCGCAAAATATCTTCTAAAAATGCCAGTGTTGCTCACATTTGTTATATAAATAACAAAACAAAATGTTGTGTACATTTTTTTTATATCTCCTATATTATGATGAATAAAAATGTTTGCTTGCGAATTTTCACACCAATTTTGACAAATTAACCTGGCAATCAAAGGGTTCAAATCTATTGTTCAGAGGTCCCCCTTTAAAATCTTGTCTAGTGTGTACGGTGCTTTATGGGTGATATTATCTAAAATCAGGTGTAGAGAATGCTATATACTCTATATGCCAGTGGTTCCCAAACTGTGTGCTGTGGCTCCCTGCGGTGCCTCGGGACCCCAAGTTGGTGGTTTTGGCCCAGTTCAAATTATATTTGGTTAAATTATTTATGGGCAAAACCAGTGCTGGTGGCTGCCAATCATAAAATGTGGCACAAGGGCAACACCTGCCTTGACCACATAACTGAACCTTATGCAGCGTACACACCAGGACGATGAGGGTCTAATGCCATCAATCTAGATCCAATTCCGACCAATTGGATGTAGATTGTATGTTGTTTGGGCACTTTTCTGTCCTGTTCTGATCCCGATCGGATGCGTGGCCCCACGGGTCGGTCAGTTGATATTCAGATCCTACCTGCAACAGGTAGGATCTGAAAACGATCATACACCCGGGTGTGGGTCGCGATCGGAACCCGCTCATATGCACATCGTGAGCGGGTCGTGCTGGTGTGTACCGGGCATAAGAATCGCATATAAACCCTATCTACTTAATGTTATATGTATTCTGTTTTTTTTTGGTACTTGTTTCCTAGCACGGCCACACCGATTTCCATCGGGGTGGTCGTGTCGGAAAAATCGGGTCGGTCGCATCGCATGCGATGCGACCGACCCGATTTTTTAATTGAATCAAATGTGAACAGGGTCCCTGGGACCCGATTTTACATTAGATTCAATGTAAAATATTCCCTACACCCCCAATTTGACACCCTGAACGCCACCCCACGATTGACGCGTCCTCCGACCTTTTCATTCCCCTACTATCCACGTCGGCGTGGAGTTGAGAATATAAAGTGTGGCGAGCGCAGCGAGCCACCAAGCCCGAAGCGTGGCGAGCAGATGCATATTACTTCACAGGTATACACGTCCCCTCGCGGGGCTCGCCACGCTTCGGGCTCAGTGGCTCGCTGCGCTCGCCACACTTTATATTCTCAACTCCACGCCGACGTGGATAGTAGGGGAATGAAAAGGTCGGAGGACGCGCACTGCCGCCCCTCGCCACGCTTCGGGTTCGCGTCAATCGTGGGGTAACGACTGGGCCATATACAATGTGAAATGGGTCATATTGGCCCATTTCACATTGTTTCCTATGTGAGATGGACTTAATCAAGTCCATCTCATCTTGTGCGATTATAATGGCACAAGACCGACGCGATGCTCCCGATTTCAATGTTAAAAATTATTTTAACATTGAAGCCTATGGCAAAATCGCGGCCATCGCGTCGGGGGCAATGTTCCACAGGTTCGTAGACACTGTGCCCCCGGGGAAACTCGGGGTGCCAAACCTGCACGGGTGATCCCAAAAATCATCTTGCACAAGTAAGCACTTGCACTGCGCACTTCCCCTCTAGGTAGGACAATTTTTCAAACCCCCACCCTGGCCTTCTGGCTGGGGTTCTCTTATTTATTTATTTATTTATTTATTTTCCTTCTTCACGTTCGTCACTTTTCACGCTTTCTATTTTCTGTAGTGTCACTTTTTTTTTGGGTTGTGTGGTTGACCCTTATGGGCCTACCATTCCCCAATGTACCGAAGCTCTCATCCTTTTGGGGAGAGCTTCGGTCCCCTCGAGGGCGACCCCGAGCTGCAAGGCAGAGGGAAGCCTAATGCGGGTCTCTCCAAACCTTTGGGTGCGGAGGACCCACCGTCCTGACCCTTCCGGGGGTTGAGGAAAGCAGGTCTCTCTAAGCTTCGGCGAAGAGGACCCACCAATCCCTTTTTTCCCCTCTTCGGCCTTAAGGCTGAGAGGGGTTAGGGGAAAAACGGGGCCCTTCTCCTTTGGGAGAGGGTCCATCGATCGCACGACCCCCTATGCATGTGTTTAGGCACAGCACTGGTGGTGGGAGCACACCTCGGGCTCCCTGAGTTTCTTCAAACTCATAGAAGTTTGACACACGAAAGGTCCACAGGTAGAAAAGGTCAACATGACAGTTGTTGAAATGTTTTTATGTTCTGTGACCACTATCAGGACAAGTGCACTCAGGCAAAGTGGCTCGACCTTAAACCTCGTCAATCTTTTGTATCTGTTGCCTGTATGGTGTCGACCTATTGACTGCCTCCCTAGTCATTGCAGATCTATCATCCGGATACCACATTTTTGTTGTGACCACCCATATACTCTTTCCCCGTCCCATCATATTGATCTACTGTATGCTTATGCTGGCCACACATCAGACCAACTTTCCTCCAACCATCCAACTAGTTGCGTGGATGGAATAAGAATATGGTACCGGATGGGAGCAAATGTAATTTGGTGAGATTTGTATGTGAAGGAGGAGAGATAGACGGAGGACCGGACACACAGAACGTGAGATCCAGCAGTTTGGCCACTGAAGGACTGTTCTGAAGCTTTTTTGGAACTGTTTGCTAATCAGTTCCCATTCGATCCGGTAATCTCAGAACTTGTCTGTATATGGATTTTAATTGATGTTTTAAATTGTGGATATCCTGTTACATGTTTTATGTTATATGTTATTAAATAAGTGCACAGTGAAAAACGTACTTCACTATTCCCTGCTCTTATTTTCTTTCCACTGCATGTGAACATCTCAGAGCAATCTGAGGATCCAAAGCGCCCGATAAGTTGTTTTTTCCATTTTCTTTGTGGTGTATATGGTGTTGGTGAAGGTTTGTGAGGAACCTTTAGGAAATTCAACTGTGAGGCTGCTGGATGCGCAAGGATCTGGTCTATAAAATTTCTCTTTGCTACGGGAGCAAATGTAATATTTACTTCAGAAATTTGCTCCCAAAATCTGGAAAAGGACAAAAACTGTCGCTCAGACACGGTACTGTAGTTCAAACTGTTTGATTTAAACAATTTAACTGAATGTTTTTGTCCCATTTTCCTGGGTTTTTTAGCACATTTTTGATTGTCCTTTGCTCCCATCCAGTACCAGATTTTTATTCCATCCAAGCAACTAGTTGGATGGTTGGAGGAAAGTTGGTCTGATGTGTGGCCAGCATTAGCTCCTGCCTCCCTTTCATTCACAGACTTATCATACAACCTCTGGACTGGTTCGTGGTACAACTGCTCTGCAAAAAATATATATATATATATATATATATATATATATATATATATATTTATATAACTGTAGAGAGAACATATATATTTTAATATGAGAGGGGGAGAATGAAATCTGCATTCCTCTATTTAGATTTAAAAATGCTCAGTTATTAGTAAGGTGCCACAGTCTGACAGTAGGTCACATAAATGGAAAAATCCTATGATCCAGAAAAGGGGAATGTCAGACTATTTTTGGAGACATGTAGGACAATATTTGCATATTAAAGCCGAGAACAAGGTCAGAATTTTGCAGTAAAGAAACCAGGATGACAAGTCCTGTTAGACTATATAAATGTCTGTTTGCTAAATATACAGAGGTGGTGTTTATACATAAACAGAAAAGAACCAAAAAGGTCATTAAAATCTTGTGGCCACATCGGGCGCTCAGTGTTTTAACAACGACACAAATATGTACATATATTACATGTAAATATCTCCTAAGGGCACCATACACTTAAATGATACGTCAGATATGATATACCTTGAATTCCCCCTGGACCTTCCTGGAAATGATTGCATACGAATTAGTAATTTGTGCTGTTTTTGCATAACATATATTGCATAAGATATGTCTAGCCACGATAAATCACATGCGATATATCTTATGGTATACAAATGTACCATAAGATATATCTGATGGGCTGGATTAGAGGGCTAGGGAGGCTGGAAATGCCAGTCAAACTTCCTGCGCATGAACAAAAACCATCCGATTCCAAGCGATTACGATAACTCAATAGTGCAGCACTAACGTCTAGGGGTTCCAAACCTACACTCACGGGACTTTTGAAGGCGGTTGTTCCAGGACCGCTGATGTCACTAATGTGGGTGGGCTAGGCCACCAATGTCACTAATGTGGGCGGACCCGCCTGCCAACATCTCTGTTTGGGGTGCATCTGGGACCTATGGAGGTGCTGGACTTCCCCCATGCTCTCTGGACTGCTGGGACGGACGGGCCCAGCTGTTTAAGCTGGGCAACACTAAATGGGCACCGTGCATATCGCTCTTTTAAAATCTGGCAGGGTGCGGCACCCGGCTAAAACAGGGTGGCTCCATCTGTAGATAATTAAGGTTTATATTTTTCTGTTTTCTTTTTCTCTAAGGTGCTTTGTTTGTCAGTAAAACTGTCTTGGAACAAAAATTCATGTGAAATGACAGGCGTACTACAAGTGCTGAAATTCAACACCCAAAATAACAAACAGGGTTGTTCTATCTTCTGTTTAGCAAACAATATTCTGTGCCTTTTGTGGGTGGTGTATATTGGGCTTTTGCTGGAGTAATCGAGTATTATGAGCAGTAGGTGGGGAAGGAATGAGCACAGAAGAGATCAGGTAAGGACTGGCAAACAGTTCTTACCAGTGCCACAGATACTGAAAACCAGTACATCCCTTGTGGACATGCCAAAGTCAAGTAAGTGTAGTTTGTGTGCATATGTTTTTGTTAAAAACATGTGAAGTTTCATAATCTATTTTATAGGCAAATATTGAACAAAAGTTATAAACCGTGTTCATAGACAGAGATAAGAGCAGTCAGTGCTTGTGGCATCCTCACTGTGGGCTAGATGTGCAGCAATTTCATACCTGTGAATCTGCAGTAATGGAGACTTGGACTTCAGGCTAATCGGTAATCCTATAGGGTTAACTCTGGCAAAGTGTAAGGGCAAATGGCATCTCATACAGTTATAACCCCAGTTACACTTCCTGATCTTGTATTATTCTTTTGCTAGCTGCCTGTTGTTTTTATAACGAAGAGAAGGTGCTATCAAATTGCATCATTCTTTTGCTGTGTACACACGGTGAGATTTGACATTCGATTTTGACTATATAGTCAAAACCGCATGCAGATCGTATGCTGATCGTAAGCAGATCGTATTTTTACCTTGCTATCCCGATGCACGCTCCCGTGATAGCACAAATCGAATCCCAGATAGACAGGGCAGCAATGACTATATACTGCAAATCTAATGAATTGTATGTTAAAAGTACAGAGATAGCAAAGATTGTATAGCACTCAAATCTTTTTGTCAGAAAGAGTGAACTAGAATAAAGCCTAGTCCTGTGCGGCAGATTCTCCCACTCTGTCTTCGTACATTAACAACGTACCTGTTTTGTAGATGATTTGTTTAGCAGACTGTTTTCTTAATAACCTGGAAAACAACAAACTCTCTCTGTGCTTTAAGTACTTGGTGGTTTGTAGCTTCTATAATTGTTTCCAGGTTTCCCACACACTAACACTAGAGTAACTATATCAGTGAAATATGCACTGAATTTCCTCAATTAAATGACCCAAGTAGTAAGGAGGCAAAAACCACGTTATTTCTGCAAACTTTTATGTGGATACAAAAGAACACTCTGTTTAATGCAGACAGAAAACAAGTAGATTTCACATAAAACCCACAGACAATAAGACACAAAGCACTACTTAAAGTATATGGGAAATATACATTCTTAGGCTGCATATACCTGTTGTCTGCTCATGGGAATATCTGCCTTGTTCAATTTAAATATATATATATTTTTTAAATTGGGTCATTCCCCCCCCCCCCCCCCACCTTTCACGGAAAGGTGAGCAACAGTCACGGAAACTGGCACCCCCTCCCCAATCTCCCCTGTGCCAGCGTTAATCTCCCGTAATTAACGACTTTCAGGGGAGGGGGGCTAATGATGCAAATTGCGTTATTCAGCCCTGTTTCCTCCTCGAAGATCCGCAAATTTGCAATACTGGGGGGGGGGGCTTGATGACATCTGCTTCAGGTCCCCCCCAGTCCCCTTTGACCCCCCCCCCCCCCCTGAAGTGCTGCTGACAGTCTCCTCTGCCCCTTAAGTTACAGCAAAACGCGTTGGTGATCACGCTGGACCTTTGTCCATCACCTGCTGATTTTTCTGGGACTTTTCATCAAATCTTCTTAACACTGGGAGCACTGTATATCTGGCACAGTGCACTTTATCAAAGGAGCCCCCATACAATTCTTGTATTGGGACAATCACAGTGTGGAATTGGAATACAAATTGGAACATCCATCCCACTATCACAGAACGCACTTTGGAGAGGATCCCCACAAGCCACTTAGTCCATAGTGAACTGGGACACCTCCAGCGATCCATTGGGATTACAAATTGGACTCCAGCTGATTCCTAATCCCCCACTTGTTGAGATCTACCAGAGAAGGTTATATAATAACAGGTCCACATATTGGTTTTAAGTGTTATTAATAATATTTTTTATTGTATGTTTTGTGATCTTTTTATTATGCCAATTGGTTTAGTTATTAAAATTTGAGAGCGCTGCAACATCTTTCTCTTTTCTCCCATTTTATACCCAGGGACCTGACTAGTCCCTTTTTTCAGCTTCTCGCTTGAGTAAACAACCCTACTCAGCGCTCTAAACAGTTTTCTGTAGGGAAGAGGAACTGCATGGGTTTTCAAAGATAGCGGGTGCTAGAATGAACACTAAATATAGTTCAGTGTGTTTGCGCTATATTGTTCAGCTGGGAGTTCAAGCAATATATTTAACGATATCATTCACTAACGATATCACATAGTGTGTACCCAGCATAAGGGTCTGAGCAACTTTGATAAGTTCCATATTGTGTTGGCAAGACTGGGTCAGTGCATCTCCAAAACAGCAGGTCTTGTGGGGTGTCCTCAATATGTAGTGGCTGGTATCTATCTATTAAAAGTTGAGGGATAAAGGTTTTTTAAATGTGTTATCATTGCACCTAACGTGTGCTAGGGACAGCCCGCGGATTAATGCTCAGCGCGGCTGTCCCCTTCAATCCTCCAGCCATTTACGGCTCGGGCGATGTATGACTGGCTAGCGTTGTCCTATTCCCACTACAGGGACATCGCTAGCCCTGCTGCTGGCTCCGAGCTGCCCACGAGATCTGGCATTGATAGTGAGATCTCGCGCTTGCCCAGTGAGCCGGCAAGGTGTGAGAGGGTTTTTTCTTTTAAATGTGCATGCACAACACTGCGGGGGGATGGCGATAAAGAGATATATGGACGCAGGATATAACTGCTCTCCTTATCGGCTGCTGGTGCTGCTGGACCATGCAGGGATGCTGTAATCTCTTCCTCCCTGTTTCCCCAGTGACAGATGTCAGACACCTAACATACCGCCCCCTTCTATGGATGGGGATAGGCAGGGATGTGCCATTCCAGTTTTACCCAATCCTATATGGTCGCAGCCTAAAACTAATACTATCTTCATAATCCTAAACAGGTCTACGTGGTAACTAAATACTGTCACAATAGCATTTATGCCTAGCCAGATAAGCCATTGGGATACGGAAGATATGCTAGCGATGGGGATATTGGCTGTCCGACCCTGGCATCCCGATACAGAGGATATCGACAGGGGCTCTGATAGTAAATGAATCCTCTCCACCTACCCTTTTAACTCTCCCTTCTAGCAGCCTGACCCCAAACTTTAGCTAGTGCTTAAACCTACCCCATGTACCCCACTGCCTAACCTTAACCCTCCCTGCCGCACAGCATAGCCCTAAGCCTTATACTAATTCCTCCACTACTGCCTAAACCTAACACCCCCCTTCCACTGCCTGACCCTAACCAGACTGACATACTTAAGTTCAGAATTGTGGCATCGGCATGTGTGTGTCAAAGTTCCAGCTCCGGCGCTTTAACGTCAGTCAGGGAGCCTGGCTCCGGTATCCTGACCGTCGTGATGTTGATCGCATAAATGTTTAGGTTAGAGTGCATTTCATAAACAAAAACCTAGTAGTGCAGATACTTATTCAATTGCACTAATGTGTAGTGCACACTATAAATTTATTGCTGTAGCTTTTTTTGTTTGGTTTTGTTACTGGTGCAGCAATCATTGTGTCTCTTCAATATACTAAATTTAATACTGTTTCATTACAACTGATATGCATGTATCGCTTAGTAAGGCAAAAGGCCCCATTTTTTATTGTTTTGGTACTTGTTTCCTAGCACGGCCACCACGATTTCTATCGTGGTGGTCGTTTTGGAAAAAATCGTCGCATACCAAAACGCACACGACGCGACCAACGCGATGTACCCGATTTCTCCATAGGCTTCAATGTTAAAATAATTTAACATTGAAACCTATGGAGAAATCGGGTACATCGTGTCCATAGGCTTCAATGTTAAATTATTTTAACATTGAAGCCTATGGAGAAATCGGGTCCATCGTGTCCATAGGCTTCAATGTTAAATTTTTTTAACATTGAAACTGAGTCCATTTAACATAGTAAAAAATGGTAAAAGGGCCAATATGGGCCATTTCTTATTGGGTATGGCCCCGTCATGTGTGTAAAAAATAATGGCCCCCCATTGTGGCCGCCACCCCCACGATTGACGCGAACCCGAAGCGTGGCGAGCCCGCGAGGGGCGGCGGTGCGCGTCCTCCGACCTTTTCATTCCCCTACTATCCACATCGGCGTGGAGTTGAGAATAGATTAGTGTGGCGAGCGCAGCGAGCCACCGAGCCCGAAGCGTGGCGAGGGGACGCTGATACCTTCACAGATCCCTGCGTCCCCTCGCGGGCTTCACAGGTATCAGCGTCCCCTCGCGGGGCTCGCTACGCTCGCCACGCTTCGGGCTCGGTGGCTCGCTGCGCTCGCCACACTAATCTATTCTCAACTCCAAGCCGACGTGGATAGTAGGGGAATGAAAAGGTCGGAGGACTCGCTGCGCTCGCCACACTTTGGGTTCGCGTTAATCGTGGGGGTGGCGGCCACAATGGGGGGCCATTATTATTTACACACATGACGGGGCCATAGCCAATGAGAAATGGACCTTATTCGGCCGTTTCCCATTTTTTACTATGTTAAATGGACTCAGTTTCAATGTTAAAATAATTTAACATTGAAGCCTATGGACAAATCGGGTCCATCGCATAGGCTTCAATGTTAAATATTTTAACATTGAAGCCTATGGAGAAATCGGGGGCATCGCGTCGGGCGCGCATAGGCTTCAATGTTTAAATATTTTAACATTGAAGCCTATGGGGAAATCGTGGGCATCGCGTCGGTCGCGTCGTGTGCCTTCTTAAGGCACACGACCCACCAGATGTACCCGAGTACTGCTTTTTTCAAAGGAAATCGCGGGCATCGTGTGCCTTAAAGTTAAGGCACACGATGCCCGCGATTGTGGCCGTGATAAGAAACAAGTACCATTGTTTCTTTATGCTGTATACAGTATGGAATGTATATTTTTGGTTAAGTTATTTTTCTTACAGAAAAATGATGCATTTAAATAATTTCAGAGGAAAGTAATTTTTTTTTTTATATAGCTTATGTTACTTAACCAAGGAAACCAATTTAGTTGATCAAGCGTAGTGTGTGTGTGTGTGTGTGTTTAATTAAATTATTCTGTATCTGGGCATCATTATTGCTAAAGGAAATATTATCTTTCCTGTAAATAGTAATTTTTGTCTGTATAAAGGATATGAATTCTTTATATACATGGATTAAAGGCAGCCATTCTTTTGAACAGGAACATGCATTAAGCAGCCCTATATGTAGTGTAGGACTACATATTCCAGTATGCCCTTCCCCCTTTTTGCTGTTAGAACATACTAAAACTGTGTCAGGGATGCTGGGATATGTAGTTTACAGCAGCTAGAGGCACCTATATGCATACAAAATGCTATGTTAGTATTTTACTGGAAAATAAATGTAGGCACTGCGAGATTATAGGCATGCTGGTTATCATTTTAGTCAGTAGAAGCCTCTTGTGCAACCTATTCCTTTTTGTGAATAAGATGCATTGTAATGGAAAAAGTTGCACGCAAAGTTGCTCAGCTCTGGCTATGGCTAGAATAGCTGTTTAATGAGCAAGGAGCCTAGATGTATGCAAGTAAATCTGTAAGTACAATATGCTGCCATCAGATACAAATGATACGTATTCCCTTTTATCCACACTGGAATATAGCGGTCCTATACACAAACTGAAATTGGTCATTGTGTGACACTTTTATCCGGCATGCCTTATCATGGGTTTTATCGAGCCTTGCAGTTGTTTGCCACACAGACTGAGATATTAGCCAACATATAGAATAGTATGTATTCCCTTACTGCTTCCATGTTTATAAAGATGTTCATTTAAGACTGGAGGATGTGGTATATCCCGCCACTTACAGCAGCGGACATAGTAATAGCATATGTACTTACATTCTGTATAAGTTTGCAGCTGATAATAGCTGCCCTTTGCAATGTTGGAACTGATGGGTTTGCATCCACAGGAGGTGCTGGGAGGGTTCCGACTAGCTTTTTCTCAGGGAAGTCTCGATAGTCCATAGCATGGGTCTTCAAACTGTGGCCCTCCCGATGTTGTGACAGTTGATGACAGTTTTGGCATGCTCTTATAGGAAAAAATGTGGCAATTCATGTTGGAACATGTAGTTTCACAACATCTGGAGGGCCACAATTTGAAGAACCCATGGTCCATAGGCGTCTGTTGGGTAAGTCTACCCAAAGACTGTTACCCCCCGGCTCCAAGGATTCTGGTATTGGTTAGATTTTGGTACATATGGTAATGCAAGGAAAACCCTAGAAATTCTATATTCTTAATTTTTACATATTTTTAGGCTTTAGTACAACCTCCCATGGCTGTGTTTATTCTCATACCTTATTTGATCATCAAGAGCTTTTTACTGCGACAATTTATTGGCTGTTTTATTTGGAGCACTGAAGACCTGTGTTCACGTCTTGAAGGAAAAAGAACACTTTATACTTAATTTTAATTCACCTTCTATATTTTTTGCAATGCTCCATGCATGTCTCTACGGGTGCCAGTCGGGATCCCGACAGGCATTACCCCAACGTCGGGATCACGACTGTCAAAACATCGACAGCCGGGTTCCCGACGGCTATTTTCCCTCGTAGCGAGCCACCTTGTCCGCATCGTGGTGAGCCCGCAAGGGGCTTAGTTGTGCTCACCATGCTGTCTGGATCCCGACGTTGGGCTAATGACTGGCGGGATCCCGACTGTCGAACCCCTGTACCACACCCATCTCCACTGCAACTATTACTGATCCTTCTACTGTAGATGCCGCTGCTTTCTGGGCCTTATTCAGACCTGTTCGTAGAAGTGTAGAAATCGCTATTCATTAACTTCTGCTCTTTTGAGCATACTCGAGCCAAGAAGCTGCAATCACAGGGGATCGTGGTGTCCGTGCTGCTGCAATGTCGACAAAGTGATGGGGGCAGCAACTAACTTTTTCATGGGAGCAGTCCGGGCAACAGGCCTGTCCCAACTGCTCGGGGGGAGGGCCGTGGTAGCTACATGTTGTCACATGCAGCTGATTGGAACTGAAACTTGGCCAGCCTGAGCCAGGGGACAGCCAGTAATGTGCGAGCCCTTCGCTACGCAGCACTTTAGCTTTGTGGGAACAAAATTTTGTGGGCACATTATGGGGAGGCACCCGGTGAGTGGTATAGCCATACCCTGTGCTGCTTCCCCCACAGCCTAGCACTAGTTTCTGCATGCTCTACAGAGGAGGTGGGACTTAGTGACGCATTATATGTTAATTGTGTCCCTATAGCCCTGCTCTTGTGTAGATTTGAGCTTGTGATAGCAGTTTCCTCACTCAATGGCAGGGTCTATTGGTGCAATTGCTGTCCCCTTTGCCGGTTCTGACATGTCCAAGACAGAAATCCTCCCCCTCTAAATATCATTTTTGGACCAAGCGTTCTCACCTTCAGGACTGGCACTCACAGAATGTCTTTCCTTTTGCGCACAGATCTCTGTAAACTTTAGAGACGCTCCTTATGGTTTAAACCAGTGGTTCTCCACCTTTTCCAGCCTACCGCCCTCTGGTTAATGGCCAGTTGTCCAGTGCCCCCTAACTATATCTATATTTCATACCAACCCCCCCTTCCTCCCACTCACAAGGTGGGACGTTTTTGTTAGCTGACATGTCAAAAGTGAGCGCAAAGCCTTTTTAATTCTAACCACTACTTTGATAACTCTGATCTAATGTGGTCAGAATTTCAAATTGTATTCACAGGAGACAACCTTCAATTTTCAACCTCTTTAAAACATAAATAAGTAAAAGAGTAGAACAGTAATTCCAAATCACGAATAATCACAGTATAATTGTCAAGAGGGTAAAATATTTGTAACTCTTTTCCAAATACAATTATGTTCTTTGTACCTACAACGCGTATAGCGTCAACGTGTCAGTATTGTTAATGGCTGCCTTGAGCTTGTTGAGTGGATGCAATTTTTTCAATATCTGGTTTCATCTTGGTTAGTCGCAGTCCTAGGTCGCCCTTTTCACATATTTGGTGCTTGTTCCTTGCTTTTGTCAGGAGCTGCTGCACAAAACTGAAACCCTTTTCAACTAAGTATGTGGAAGGAAATGCTAGAATCAACATTTTTACTTCTTGCCAGAGGATAGGATGAGAATCCTTTACTTTCGCCAAAAGCATTCCTAACCATGCTGAAGGAAATTGGATTGGGCTTCACTGTCATGTTTCAAGTCAATCAACTGCTCCTGCAGTCTAGGGTGGAGTTCTGTTGCCTCCGCTAGAAATGGATTGGTCACCCAATTCGGTACTTTAAGTTCACATAGGTCTTGAAATCTTCTATTATTTAGCAGTAACTAGTAATAGGTTATAAATGCTAATGTTACAAGTGGGACAGACCCTGGAATTGATTGTTTTTGTTTTACCCATGTTAAGGAGGTACCAGTTTTTCATACTGGAATAGGGCTGGCTGGAATCATGGTGGGGCTTCACACTGCATGATTCAACCAGCCAAGGCTGGTTTTCCCCCCCTTATTTTGCAGTATCTAGCAATAGGTTATAAATTCTAATGTTACAATTGGGACGGACCCCGGAATTGATTATTTTTGTTTTACCCATGTTAAGTCAGTCAATCCTTTACTTTGAGATAATACTGTAGTTGTATGATTGGCTACTTTGATGATGATGGTGTTAATTCAGTAAATCATGTGCGTTGCAGGTGGAACTAATGTAAAGTCTCTGCATAGAGAGTTACATTTGGGGGAGTTATTTTGTTTCTGTGCAGGGTAAATACTGGCTGCTTAATTTTTACACTGCAATATAGATTTTGGTTTAAACACACCCCACCCAAATCTAACTCTCTCTGCTCGTAGTAGGTTTGCCCCACCTGCAGTGCAGCATGGTTCTGCCCATTAAAGAAAGAATTTGCTGTCCGGACATTACTGATTACCCACCTATGTTGGAAAAGTCATGCATCATTCTAGCTTAGTCTGCCAGGAAATCATTCCTGGCTAGTTGAATGTAGAGTTGCTCAGTGTATGGACAGCTTAATGCTGCTTTCCCACTGCCAAGCCGTTTAAAGAACTGGTATTTTTAAAAGGTATTTAAAACGGTATTAGCTTTCACATTGCAGTAGATTACCGTTTAAGTACCATTCACATCACAGTGAAACTGTTTAATCCCCTCGTGTCCCCTGGTACCTGTCCTGCCCCCCCCCCGTACCTGCCAGCTGGTACCCTCGCTCCCCCCCCTGCCATGGTACCTGGTACCCCCCTCCCCCCTGCCCTGGTACCTTGCTCCCCCCCCGCGCCTCCCCTGGTACCTTGCAGCAATCCATACGGGCAGCGGGGCAGTGCAGTAGGCAGTGGCATGCCAGGGCTCCTAGTCGGCAGGTCCCCCACTGATGAAGGAGCATGATTCAGGAGGAGGCTGCAGCTGGTGCACCGACAGTGGGGGCACTGGGGATACGGGCAGGTCCGTGCTCGAGAGGAGGAAGCGGAGGAAGGTCCATTAGGAGATTGTCATTTCATCGGCGGGGTCCCTGCCGCAAATGGAAAATAGCGGGCCCGGAAATTACATATCTAATGAGCCGCTAATTAAATATGCGCATATTTAATGAACGGTTCCGCTATTTCCCATTCGCGGCAGGGACCCCCACCGATGAAATGACAATCTCCTAATAGACCTTTCTCCTCCTGAGCACGGACCGCGCTGCCCGGATCCCCAGTGCACCAGCTGCAGCCTCCTCCTGCGTGATGCTTTCATGCATCAGTGTGAGACCTGCCGACGAGGAGCCCTGGAATGCCCGCTGCCTACCATGCTGCCCGGATGAAAGGTACCAGGGGAGGGGGAAGACTAGTGTGGGATCTTAAATACCGTTTCAGAGCCATTCTCACTGCATAAAAAACGGATCTGAAACGTTTAGGACTCTGCTTTGGAAACGGGTTGAAATACTGGTTAAAGTTAACCGGTAAATCAACTCTTGCGCTTTCCCACTGCAGCCTTAAACGTTTAGAAAGGGGGAAAAAACGGCAATTTAACGTTTAAGACCTGCAGTGGGAAAGGGATATCTGGTGGTGGTGGTGGTGGTTGTTGTAGTATATTTATATTGAAACCCCTGTGTGTTTTTTTTTCAATGGGGTCCCTCTTCCTGCACCCTCCAGAACCGATGATGCTTTTGCCATAAACCGTACATGAACTGAACACTTGTGGGAAGGATAAGTGACTGCAGTGTTACCTGTAGCAAATGGATTGTCGACTTTTTGCTGCAGTTCAAAAAATAAACGTAAAGTTCTGATTCTCTACAAAAGCAGACTTTTTTTATTCTTTGCCTGAGTTTTCCTTAATAAACCCGTTGACTTTCTAATTCTCTCAGTTAAATACACTTACAGCAATAAAACAAATGAGTTTAGAAGAATTTTCACGTGATCTCCACATAACCTGTATTACTACTATTTCTGGAATGTATCCTGGTATCCTTATTGAATATAAGTAATGCACCAACTTATCTTGTTTAAACAATAACAACAACAAGTAACTATCATCCTGCAAAGAGGCCCAAAAACCACAGAAAGGCAGCCAGCAAAATGCTCTAGTGGTTATTAAACTATGTTAGAAATGTTGTTTAATTAAAAAGTTGTTTCTTTTTTTGTTTTGTTTTTTTAATTCCAGTCTCTGTTACAGAAATGACATCTGTCAGTGATTTGTTCTAATAGCCCCATGCCCTGTGTAAGTGAAGTGTGCAGCTTTTCATCATTTCCCGTTCCATGGGCCCTGCCCTGACAATTCTATGACACACACCTCCCTCACTGTGTGACACTTTGTTGGGCTGAGCGCATCAATGCTGCCTGCAGGAGTTGTTAGCCTTGGGTCATGTAGCTATAACAATCACCACACAGCTATAACAATCACTTTAAAGAAATGCTAAACATCTATCATTGCTCAGCGGAACTCCTTTCTACAGTACAATCTAGTCCTGTCACAGCATGCAACACCCCTCCCACCAAAAAAGCTAAAAGCTCCCAGGAAAACTGAGCGTGTGTGGATAGTGTGGTTGCCCTCCTCAATACAGAATTCTCTGTAGGAGCTGCTGCTTTGCAGACAGTGGCTGAGAAGGGGAAGGGCTTCCTTCCATACTGCTTTTTTGTGATTGGTAAAACTTGCAGAACTTTCCTTTTTTTCTTCCTGACTTTTTTTTGCTTGAGAAGTTGACTTGCAGCTTCTGCTTCTTGCTGTGCACGTCAGCTGTAATCTGGTCTCCAGTGATTTGCACTGACACCATGAGCTCAGAGTCTGATGAAGCTAAAGACGGTAGGTTTTTATTATTGTTTTTTTTTTTTTATTGCTTTATTTATTTTTCAGTGGCCTACTTTTGATACTAGATTCTTCACTCAGATACTTGGAAATGAAATGTGAATTCTGGTCTGGTTTCACTGCTCGGCCATTATCTTGTAGAGATCTGGCATATTCATTGAATGACTGTTCTTTAGATTTCCTGGAAGTGGACTGGAGTATTGGCAGTAAGCAGTGTTTGTATTCGCAGTGGTTAGTTGTCTTAGGCCAGCATGTCCCATGTTGTGTGAGAAAATGAAGCACTGCTCACTATTAAGCATAGGCAACTGTGTGAAGAATCATACTGCAGTGCCTCAGATTGCCTGGCTGAGCAAGGCAGGCTGGTATGTTGCAGCTGAACACTGAAGATCGCTGTTACTGGCATGCTTGCTGCTAGCCGGTACTTCCTCTTTTATTTCTGTATATTCCTCTTAAAGGTCTCGATTCACAACAAAATGTGAGTTGGCTGCGCATATAGTAAAAAGACTCCATTTACTACGATGGAAACCTGGAAACTGTCCAGTAAAAGCACAATTATTCATATGGATTAGTTCTGTTTATTATTCTTGCACCCATCGTTTCTTTTATTTTTTTGTATAATATTACAATACTGTACAAGATGCATATGTGTACAAAGAACTGATTATATTTACCTATATCAGATTACATTTAAAACAACTGCTTTTCTTTATTTTGTTACCATTGGAATAACATCTGTCTGTTCCTTTCAAGCAGCAGGATTTGTTGGGTCTAGTATAGAGTATGAAGTGATATTTTTTAAATCAGTATTTGGCACAGTGACCAATGCAGGCTGAAAGGAAAAGTAGAGCATACCAGCCCTGGATCCCTCGCCTGCAGAGTTTGCTCAAGGACACACTGGGTCCCTATTTCCATGAAAGCTGAAGCTGCTCGCAGATGAAATAATTGGTGTAATAGCAGACACCGGGCTGAGCAGTAGTATTCCTTCCTCCTGTCCTGAGCACATTCCTATGGGAGCCCTCACATTCCAAACTTGCTTTCGAGAGGTGCTGAAACATTCCTAGCACAAGGCAAGGAAGTGATGCCTAAACTCACTTTTATGGAAACAAAAGCTGCTGTGACCCCCAGCAACCTATCAGATGCTAAACACCATATTTGTAGAGCAGTCTAGGAAAAAACACATCTGCCATAGGTTAAATCAGCTTTTCACAAGGTTATATTTGTACCAGTTTCATAAGAGACCCCAGTGGGCAGTGAAATATTTGCCTCTGAATTTATTTGGCCCACATGATAATTGCATGTACTGTTTAAAAGACAATTTACACTTGTAATGTATATTTTATTTGCTGGTCACATCAGACTAGCCAAAACCTCTATGGGGTGTATTCAACTACAGTCGGATCCATTCCGACATGCACGTGTTGGAATGGATTCGTCAAGCCCTATTCAATGTGCGGCTAAATCTGTCAGATTTGGCCGTTCCTGGTGTACCGTCTCCACAAGGAGCTGCTGGATGGAGCCACACTTAGCCTGTAGCTGCCTGTCAGCCATAAAGCACTGCCGGGAGAGAGGAGCCTGGCCGGTGGGACACCCATCAGAGGAGAGCAACGGGACAGGGTGAGCAGCAGCAGCAGTAAAGGTGCCCATACTAGTTACAATTGCTGGGTGCGATGAGATGCGCGGTCCCGTCACACATCTCATCACACAGCTCAAAAAGTATGTGCTTCACAAAAGTTTTGTACTATATTGCATCTCATTGCATTGCAAAACCTATGCAAAAATTGCATACAATAATTGTACCATGTATGGGCCCTTTAAGACAGCCCTGGTGAACAGCCGTAGTACCACCACCACCACTGCTGCTGCTCACCCGGCGCCGTCCTCTTCACCTGATCTCCTCACCTCAAAGTTGAATTTGGCCCCGTTTCTAACAAAAGCACGCAAATTGGCGACTCTTCCTCCAATCCTCGTGTCCGATTCGATTAAAAAAGTTGGAAACTGCCGTTTTCCAACAAATGGAAGTTTCCGACTAAATGAATATACAGAAAGCACATTGACTAACCTCTATGTATCTTAGTGTGTATATAGCAGAGCACATAGACTGCCTATAATCTCTATGGGTCTAGGTGTGTGTATATATAGCATATGCAGAGAGCACATATACTACACTTAACCTCTATGGGTCTTAGTGTGTATATAGCAGAGCACATAGACTGCCCATAATCTGTATGGGTCTAGGTGTGTTTGTGTGTATATAGCATATGCAGAGAGCACATATACTACACATAATCTCTATGGGTCTTAGTGTGTATATATAGCATAAGCAGAGGTAAATTTAGGGGTCAGTACGATCTAGGTACAACAGTAATTGCCTATTATTTGGTTATAAGCCTAACAATAATACCATGAACTGTGATTCTTTAAGTTTTCGTTAAGTTTTAATTATGTATAATAGTAATTGCCTATTATTTGGTTATAAGCCTAATAATAACATAATAATGTGTAAATAATGCTTCTATAAATGCACAGTAGGACAACCTACAGGGTGGGCTGTGTATATCCTGCCTGTTAATACTCCATGATGGCAAATAGAAATACTATCTATTCTAGTTACTACTTAATTAACCCCCCCTCTCCCCCACCTTAAAAGAGAAATTGTGGCTTCCCTAGGTATGTGCCTATTTCAAAATGAGCCACTGAGCATAAGGCTACTTGTACATGATGTATGTGAATGGTGACAATTTTACAGCACTATAGATATTTTGTTTTCAAACTTTTATTTTCATTTTTAAACTGGCAGGTGTACAGTATGTGTTCTCTCTGTTAGTGGGGGCGCAAAGACCTAGGTTGCTTCGGTCAGTATGGACCCATAAACTGCGCGAGCTCCATGAACTGTGAAGCATTTCATATTCTCCACAGCGCCATGGAAGAGGAATACGGTTATAAAAATAAAAAAATAACAAAATTAACCCCAAGTTTTCTACTTGTCTGAAGTCACCTAAAGGTCTTGTACACACAGATGATTTGTAATGGCTTATAATGCACACTTTGTTTTTGTGGTGCCCAAACTCAGTCCCCCGGAAGTTCGCATGGGTATAGCCCAGGCATGTCTAAACTATGGCCCTCAGCTGTTGTGCAACTACAAGTCCCATCATGCCTTGCCACAGTTTTGCGGTTAGGGAATGCTAAAACTATGGCAAGGCATGCTGGGATCTGTAGTTTCACAACAGCTAATGGGCAACAGTTTGGACATGCCACTTTGCATTTCAAACATAGATCCCGGTACATACTGTATATTTTTGAAATGCATGGAAAGGACCCAGTAACCCATCGGCACAAACAACTGAATATTGCCAACAAGCTGTGGGCAGAAGAAAACAAATTAATTTCATGCTACAGGTTTTTGTTGCCTAGAGTAAACAAGACTGAGACCAGTTACTGTACATTTTTAATACTAAAGTCTAAAGCAGGGGTGTCCAAACTTTTTGCGACGAGGGCAGATTTGGTGAAGTGTAAATGTGTGGGGGCCGACCATTCAGCCTGACATTCTTTGAATCATTAATCACATCAGAATGGTCCCCCAGCCTGCCCCTTCACTGTATTTCCCCCAGCCTGCCCCATTCAATGTATGTCCCCCAGCCTGCCCCTCCTTCACTGTATGTCCCCCATTCACTGTATGTTCCCCACTCTGCACCCATTCACTCTGTCCCCCAGCCTGCCCCCCTTCTCTTAATGCCCATCAGTGCCTCCATTCATTGTATGTCCCCAAGCCTGATCCTTCTTCACTGTATGACTCCCATTCACTCTGACCCCCATTCACTATGTACCCCAGCCTGACCCTCCTTCACTGTATGTCCCCCACTCTGCCCCCTCCCTTCTCTGTACAGTATCCCAGCCCCTTGTGTGAGCCAGAGGAAGGAGAGGCAAAGCAGGAACTGCAAGGACAGGAGATGCTTGGGCTCCCGCTGCTGCCCTCCTCCGCTCTGCATGTTACGGGAGCAAGCTTCCCCCTTACTGCCCCCCTCCCCAAACACTGCTGTCACTGTGATTGTGGAGTAGGGTGATATACGATTGCAGCAGCAGGGGTAGGACCCCAAACACAACTGACTGTGATGGACAGCACCTCCTCACTGCAGCAGACAGCAAGGTAAAGGCGCGCTCGCTGGGGCCCCACCTTTAGTGTCCTGTGCTGTGCTTCCCACATCTGATGCTCTGCCCGCTTCCAGCTGGAGCTGAAATGACAGGACGGGCCGCAATTGGCCCCTGGGCCTGACTTTGGGCATGCCTGGTCTAAAGAGTAGTAACAAGCTGAGAATAACAATATAATCACAATGAGTGTAATGCTGTGCACCTGTATTGTATAACCATTCATTGAGCAATCCAGTTTCCTCAGGAAATTACCACAGAAGTGTGTTACATGTGGCTATACAGCAGTGCAAGTAGAGGATTGGGGCAAACCATAATATCTTTACACATGTCGTTTTCTGTGAAGCTACTGCTGAAACTATACGGTGTATTTTAAGCAAAAGGCAAATATGGTGGAATTTACTATTTACACATGAAATGTAAAATGGCTTTTGAGCAGTTGATTCCCATTGGGTTCACTTGGCCATATGGAAGTAATAATGTTCCCTTTATGTATCATGATTATTTAGATTTTTTTTGGGAACAGACAATATCATCACCTTCTCTAATAATAATCTCTTTTTAATGAATTTCCTGGAATTAAGTGTTTCTATGATAGAGGCCTGAGCTTTATATTTCCCGGCTGAGTATATAGCTCAGATGAAATACTAATAATTAACTAAAATGCTACTGTATGTCATTATTGGGAAGTTCAGGCATTTAACATTTTAAGAAAACCTGTAGATTACAGAATA
Organism: Crinia signifera; assembly: GCF_055691185.1. NCBI lineage: Eukaryota > Metazoa > Chordata > Amphibia > Anura > Myobatrachidae > Crinia > Crinia signifera. Next base: position 393,937,367 of record NC_139217.1, on the reverse strand, counting down.
CAATGGTACTCTGGAGTACCCCTGCTCATGGTGTTCTCTAATGTGTGCATTTGCCTGGTATTGGTGCAAATGTATTATGCCTGGTGAAGAGTTAAAGTGGAGGTAAAGTAGAATGCACCAGCCAATCAGCTATGTTTGAAAAATGACAGTTAGGAGTTGACTGGCTGGTGCGTTATCACCTTCCACTTAATCTCTTCACTGTGCTTAATACAGCTGGCCCATTTTTAGCTACTGTCTAATAGGAACAGAACTGTTTTGGAACAGTATTATTGACAGGGTTAGGTATGATATCCTGAATGTTAGAATCTCGATGGTCAGGATGCTTACAGTGGCATCCTGGTGGTTCAAAATCACAAGTGGTCCCGGAAATATTTTAACCCCGACCCATCCCTCCTGGAGCCTAAATCCAACAGTCCCTTCTCACATTCTAACCCTAACCCTCCTTTAATGAGTAACCAAACATAAATCCTAGTACACAGTTGGTATTCTGACTTTCTACAGCACAGGTTCACGAAGTTGGTCCTCGGAACCCCACACAGTGCATGTTTTGCAGGTGTCCTCACAGAATCAAGTGAAATAATTAGCGCCAACTTTGGCTCTTTTAAAATACATCAGTGAGTAATGAGTGCACCTGTCAGGTGACATGGAAAACGTGAACGGTGTGGGGTCCTAAGGACCGAGTTTGAGAACCACTGGTCTACAGTATGTGTGGCAACTTCTTACCTTTTATTAGTCAAATCTATACAATAAGGCTTATGCATAGTAGTATTTTAGTTTAGTACACCTTTGTGTATTTATTTTTTTTAAGAAGTGTGAAAGCCTGTTTATTATATAAACTATTTCCATGTTTATGCTGAACTTTGCACAGTAATATTCAGAAGACCTACCTGCTGAGTATTTGACTGCTATGTTGCGAGGTAAGCTGCTGTACATACTTTTTCTTTTGTAAACAATTGGTATGTTTGGTACTTCCTCGTAAATTCAAAATACTGACTTTTGATACAGTATACATAATTTCAATTTTGAGCATATCTTTATAGACACTTTAATCCAAACAATCAATGTATTTACCTTTAACATGTAAAATAACAAGTTTAGAAGTTAAACATTAACAGAAGGCACAAATTAGACAAGTTTACTGCTGGCTACATGCTCCCTAGTGTACTGGCAGCACAGGCGATAACAACCAATAAACATTGTATCTGCTTTCACCCAGACTTACTACATCTGCTAATCCTGTTTAGCAGCCCACGAGAACGTATCCAATAAAGTCCTTTTTAAAAACAAATTTGTCTCTGAAATTGACATGGGGTGTATTGGATCTGAATGGGGCACCAAGTGTAGGGTAGTTGCAAGTGATATGTGTTAAGGAAGTACAGAAGCCTTGTGAGTCCGTTTTAGGCCATTACTTGTTTATTAGACAGGGCTCAGCAATTTTTTTTTTAAATCTAGGAGCCAGGATGAAAGTGTAGGAGCCAGACAAACTAAAAATAGGGACCATTCCAAAAAGTTACACCATAATGCTTATTACACATGTCACACACCCATTACATATACCACATTCCACAATGCCCATTACACATTATGCCACATGCCGTAATACCTATTGCATATACCACATGCTATAATGCCCATTTACATATACCACACTCCATAAATGCCCATTACACGGTATACCAAACACTGTAATGCCCATTACACATTAGGCAACACACTGTAATGCCCATTACATATAATACCACTCACCGTGATGCCCATTACATATTATGCCACATAAGTGTTGTTTACCTACATGCTCATTGCTAGGGGTTTCTTGCTTGATGCCAGGCAGGGGCAGATTCAGAAAGAAATTACGGGGGGGATAGTGGAGGAGGAAGGTAGAGATTGACAGGGAGAGGCAGGAGGTGTTGGGGAGGGAAAGGATGACCAGGAAGAAGCAGTAGGTAATATTGAGAGGCAGAGGTTGACCAAGAGTGGGTGAAAGGGATAGATAGAGGGTGACATCGAGAGGATGATCAGCAGTGAGTGACATGGAGACCGATGGAAAATGGGTGAAAGGAAGAGGCAGTGAGTGGCAGAGGGTGAGACAGAGATCACTGTGTATCATTTTTCACCCTCCCCTCATTTCCTTTCACAATATAAGCAGAGCTGTGCACAATAACTAGAGCAGTGGGTCCTGGCAGTGTTTATCCTATCAGGAGCACCTGCAGCAGCCTCTGGTGCCCTTGTCATAAGAAATGTGAGCAGTGGGCCCCGCGGTGGGATATACTGTTAGATATTACAGCTAGCATGGCAGCAGCCGGCAGAGTGGTGGACAACTTACCCGGCTGCCGCTGTATCAGAGCAGGTCTGCGGCGTGGCTATTTCAAATGTCAAGGCAGCTCGCGAGCCAATCAGGAGCTACCACTGTTGCTCCGTCCTCGAGTTTTGAAATAGCCACGCTGTGAACCTGCTCTGATACAGCAGCAGCTGGATTAGTTGTCCACCGCTCTGCCAGCTGCTGCCACGCTGGCAGTTATATATAATGGTATAACCCCCTGCGAACCCAGCTGCTATTATTGGCTCAACCCACCACTCTGCCCAGGGCGATTTGCTTCCTGGCAAATCTGGTGGCCAGGAAGCAGAATCTGGTTGCCATGGCGACCTGGCACCCGGGTTTTGTCGAGCTTTGTTATAAGAGGTTTGCAAATATTTTTTGTCACTATCAATAGATCTGGAGCAAGACAATAATCTGAAGACTGAATTAATAGATGAATCCCAACTTAAAGAAATATATGGAATAATTTGCCAATTGCAACCAAACCGCTTCTGTCATTTTATAAACAGTGGCTAGGCATTCCAGGTTCATGCCGGCATGCCTTGCCACAGTTTTAGCATACCTTAACAGAAAAAGTATGGCATGCTGAGTTGTGTAGTGCCACCCTTTACACACTGCAAGATGAATAATAGCTATAAGCTGCTTGGGTGGGCAACTCCTCCTCTTCATCTCTCATCTCTCTTTAAAGGTTTGATTCATCTTCTCTGTATTCAGCTATATATAATCATTTAGATATTCTGCATATGATAAACTGGCATATTATCTAGTAATAAATCTGTTGGTAGCTGAATTTCAGGCACTGAGAAATTTTAGGAAAAAAATATCCACCACTTCTGTGTATTTATAAATAACAAACCACCTCCAACATGAACCAAAATATTTATGTTTTCTCTCAGCTGGCTTAGTACATTTGATTGTAAACTGGATTGGAGTAGATCGGACAGGTTTAGCGGCTAATGTTGTATTTTTGGAATAGATAGATTGATAGATAGACCGGTACTTGTTTTCTAGCAGGGCGCCCATCGGGTGCCATCGCATACCTTAACTTAAGGTATGCGATGGGACCCGACCGACCCGATTTCGGGCTTTTTTACAGCTTTCCCGACAATGTAAACATCGGGTCCATCGCATGCCATTATAATGGCATGCGATGCGACCGACCCGATTTAACATTGTATGTAATGTTAAATGGCCGTTTAAAATCTGTTTTTTACATAGGAACCAATGTTAAATGGCCCCCCATACACGGTTTTTGATTGTATAGCCACCCAGATGGGTAATTTGTATGTCAAATGCCCCCCCCCCCATTGTTAACGCCATCCCACGATGAACGCCAACCCGAAGCGTGGCGAGCGCAGCGGTACACGTCCTTTTCATACCCCCACTATCCACGTCGGCGTGGAGTTGATTTTATATAGTGTGGCGAGCCCGAAGCATGGTGAGCAGACACGTAATAAGTCTGAAGTAATGCGGGGCACGCTGCGCTCGCCACGCTTCGGGCACTATATAATATCAACTCCAAGCCTCCAGTAGTCTACATACCATGCAGCCTGTATTCTTACTGGTCCCTGGCACTGCTAGTTGGTGGTAATATTGCTTCAGCAAACATCCATCAGTAATTTTTTTGTTTTTCGGTATTGTATAGTAACTTTTGGTATTCAGATTCCATACTGTAGATCACGACACTAAATAATATTCTAAATTTTTAGTACTTAGAGAGCAATGCGTCATCTTCATATTGGTCATTGGATTTTTTTACCAATGACTACTACTTTATGTTGGAGCTAGAGCTACAGGTTATAATGGCAAAGTTGAGTTTCTGGAAAGGGAATTCCACATTGTGGTAAAACTAGCAGTAGATTGTGTGTAGTGCTTGTATATTATACATATAATGAGTTCAGAATGATTCAAATGTTATCAAAGATTGTATTATAGGGTAGAGATTAGGAAAACCCATAAGAGTTATTTGAAAATGTAGTTATGAGTCTGCCATTAAGTAGGCAGCTCTTATATCGAAACATTTAGAACTCTACGGAGATTAGATCTTTAAAAAGTTTGTCCCACTATGTAATATTGAATGATTATTTGTATGATGTACCAGTGTGGTGGGGCACCTCACAGTCAAGGGGGTATACTGCCACATTGACCACTCTTCAGCGTAGATGCATTATAGCTTGGCATCCTTACTGTGGGCTACTCACGCAAAGTCTCCTGCATAGCACTCCTGTCATTTACCGCACACCGCCAGTGTAATACTTGGGGCTGAAGCAGTGTCACCTTCACCCCATATAAATGTTTAATACATTCCTGTTGGTCATGGAAGCTTTTGTAGTGTGACGCCATGCTGTGACATCACAGCCGAGGACTGTACTTCCAGCAGATTACCACCGATGTAAGATAATAAAAAATTGAGGGCCAGATGCACTAAGCTTCAAAAGTGATAAAATTCAGAGTGATAAACCACCAACCAATCAGCTCCTGCCTGTCATTTTTCAAACACAGTCAGTGACATGGCAGGTAGGAGCTGATTGGACGGCTGTTTATCACTCTCCATTTTATCACTTTTTAATCTTATTGCATCTGGGCCAAAGTCCATTATGGTTAATGAGAATCTGTTAGTCAAGATTAAATGCAACAAACCAATGTGTGATGCTGAAAACCGAGTGTTCTACCACCCAAGGTGTATGTATTTCATAGCGTGACTAGCTATGTTATGAAGTTGTTCTACATAAGATTATGTAAGGTGAAAAAGACACAGCAAAGGAGGAAAAAGTAGTCTTGTTCATGATCTTTGAACAGACCTTCATCGCTCCAGTCATCTATGGACTGATGCTGGGTCCTGTGAGTTATACTCCTTTGACACCGCACAAATAACCCATGTCTGACCTGGGTCGACCTATTATGTAGTGATTTACTTTTTTTCTGTCAGAAATGTGTCAGTGAGGCCCCCTGGATGTGCTGCTGTCAAAAAACATATTGCAGTCAGTTAACTGGGTTCTTAATTTTATCTCAATCAGACAATCTAACAGACTTTCATTTACAAGATGTATAGATAGAAAATCTAATAAAGTTCAACATTGTAGTGACAGACTTCTGCATAACCTATTCAGGAATGTGTATCCGAATAGTGCTGGCATGCGAACAATGAACATTTCATAGTTCTGGGTTTATGAAACGTAGATGCATTTATTTGTAGACTTGCGGTGTGATCACAGAAGAGACTGCTGCTGTTTCCCATTGAAATTCTGATCATGAGACAAGTGTTGTACGATTTTGTTTTTTTGTGACAAATGGAAGGATGAAGCAGCCGGAGAACAGCTGCTCATGTCAAATGGCTACAAATAAGTTAACTAGGAGTTGCAATTGACTTCTTAGAATACAGTACCACATAGCGCTCACTGATATGGTAATGGTATCTTCTGGTTGTTAATAATTTAGTAAAATGTTAAATACCAGCACATTAAGGTGCTTATGTGCAACAAACAATAAACATTTATTTATTTTTTCTTATTTTGACAGCAAATATGTGTCTTATTCCCCTTTCACATCACCAAAATAACCAGGGTTAAGAGCAGTCTAAAAGCCGCACTTTTAAATATCTCAGGTTCAGCAACTCTGCATTTCACCCGGGATATAAGCAGTGGTAAACACGGGTTGAATCCGGGTCAGTGTGCACCTTAAATTGACAGACCCGGGTTATTCAACCCGGTAATCATGGAAAAGTGAGTATTGGCTGCTCTTTGTCTGATGACATCAGCATCCTGTGCCCAGACTGCAAAGTACACAGGAGACTACAAAGATCCCTTTGGTTATTTCCTGCACAAGCAGCCATGGCAATCTAGAGTCCTGATGAGGTGAAGGAGATATTAAGGAAGGGGTGAGGCAGAGATTGCCAGGCAGCTAACAGGAACTGTCGAAGATGCAGTTGTTTACAGATATATTGCACAATTGCTGGAGTTTTCAGGGTTGCACAAAAGTCAGCAACAGGTAGTTAATCAACTAAAAGCCATAAAAAGTCTGATTTAAAATGACATAACATGGTGTTGTAGTGCCAACTGGGAAATAACCTGGTTCGATACTGCAGTGTGATAGGGTCCGACCCAGGTTCGAAATCCCGGGATGGACGCGGGTTTGTAATGTGAAATGGGTATTATTAATCCGATATTCTAGATTTTTATTCCAGACACAATGCTCATTGCAGGGTTGATAAATTAATTACTCTTGCCATGGTAAAACAATGTGTGAAGCATCTCTAGTTTAATCTCCCCATTATTGTAAGAGTTACATGAGTGTATTTATTTAGTTTAATAACTGAACTACAATTAATCAGTGAGCAGCCCTGAGGCAGCTTTAATTGTGGATTTCTGTTTGCACCTCTAGAGGCGCAGTCAGAAGTCTGTGTTAGCTGCTGCCTAAGTACAGGCCCCCATCCGCTGGTGCTTTTTGGCCACGTTTCATCTGATTCCGAACTTCCCGCGCGAGGGATCAGATGAAAACTGTCCATATTGTATGCATTTTCCCTTGAGCCGAGGTGCATTTCTGCCCTGAATATTTATCGTACTCCGCAACCATGATGACTGGGATAGCATACGATATATTGTATGCAAAACAACCACATATGATATATTGTATGCGGTCCAGATGCTGGGGGAGTTGGGGTTTTGCATGCAACACTGGATGGGGGCCTTAACGTCTACTCACAGAGGTTAATCATGGGTCTTTTTTGGAATAGCTCATACTGCACAGTAGAGACAGGGGCTGTGTGGTCCAACATGTAGGTGTTTGCTAGTATTTCAGCAATATTGGTATTAATTCCCTTTAATTATGTACAGTATTTTGATACTACACTTAAAGAGTCAAGTATCACAGAGTCTGTATGGCTCTATTAGAATACCTTTAGCATAGATGCCGTGGTCTTTCATGGAAAACTTGAAGTTGCTGTCTGCACTTAAAACTATTTCAAGTATTTTCATTAATACACATTCCTCTGTCTTAGAGCAAACAGGTACATTGGCTTTTAGTGTCCTCGTGCTACTGTTGATTGTTTAGTTGCTCTACATTCTGATGTGGACCGGTTTTATCACTGTGTAATCTACATTGTAGGTGATAGTGTCACATATGTTAGTGGAGTATAGTGTCACAGATGTTAGTGGAGTATACTGTAGTGTCACACATGTTAGTGGAGTATAGTGTCACAGATGTTAGTGGAGTATACTGTAGTGTCGCACATGTTAGTGGAGTATATTGGAAAAGGAAACATGAATTCAAAACCCTAGATAATACGCACTTATTTTATTTGTTCTCAGATTGACCAGTCGGCTACAGTATTAGTTTTTAATAACATTGAAAAGAATGGTTGCAATATAATATCACATTTTTGCCATTTGGAAGTAAGAACATTATACACAGTAGGTGTGTGTGGATTTGATACTCGCAGTGCAGTAACAGGGCTGCCATGTGCTGACCTTGCCCCCTGAGAGCATGTTACACCGATGGTCCCCAGCATTGGGACGTACACTGCCTGGAACATCCAAAGTATCAAAACACCCTGATAGCCAGATGCAGGTGCCAAGGAGCAATGCCGACTCCATGGCCATGTACCCTGGGCATCGGCACCGTGCTTGGACCCCTATTAGCCACACTTGCCTACCCTCCCAGAATGTCCTTGAGCATCCTGAAATCGGAGGGTGCGCACATCTCACAAACACATCCCCCGCATCCCGTTGCCACTGAGACAAATGCCGGAATTCAGGGGTCTCCAGGGAGGGGCAGGGCTAAAATGGTGCAAACCACATTTATCTCTTCATTTTAGCCCTAGATGATGTCAGCCTTATCCCCTATCCAGTGTTCCCTCTAAGCTGTGCACACGTGCGCGCGCATACAACTCGACGAGTGTGCGCACATACATGAAAACAGAGCGCACAGTGGTCCCTTTTTGCAGTTGTGCACTCAATGTGTGTTTCACCCATTAACTACATTGTGTGCTGTGTTTTAAAATGTTTAAATGTTTAATATCATTTTGAAGTAAAGTTAACACAAATGCTGAACATCATTTTCCAGTTATATATAAGTGACGCGCAAAAATAATAATTTCCTTCCAAAGTTGCACAGACAAAATCTTTTGCCGCACACAGCCTTCGTAAAATTAGAGGGAACATTGCCCCTATCCCTTGTTTAGCATCTGCTTCTCCTCTGTGCTTCTCCAGAAAGGAGACCCTGATGTGGTAGTCCACTCACACCTTATGTTGCTTCTTTTAAGATTGAGCATTGATATAGAAATAGGGTAGAATATTAACCTCTAACTTCTCTTGCAATCTGTGATTTCCATACCACTGAGTACAGAATGCAGTGTGAGTGAATGACCTAGATACTGTCTATAATAAAATGAGTTATTCAGTATACTTCAGTACACTAATACAATAATATACTGCACTGAAAGTCTAGCAGACGGCTGGCCATAGTTGGTCAGGCAGGAGGGGAGCAGACATAATTGGTAAGTAGTACTTGAGCACAGGGGATGAAGCGATTAAGGTGCCTGCTAAACAGGATTCTTACTTGTATCTTCCTGGAGGATAATCCTAGTTATTACAATATCCCGGTCAGAGCTTCACCGTATCAACTCTGCACAATATCACAGTCAGTGCTGATACTGTGAAGCCCTAACAGTCAGTGCTGATGCTTCTCTGTAAAAGCTTCAGTGGCCCAGGGAGGGTTATGTTATAAAGGGTTGGCAGTCATTAGGTCGACATAGACAAAAGGTTGACACATTAAATAAGGTAGACATGAGGGTTTTTTTTTTTGGGGGGGGGGGGAGGGAGTTGTTAATTTGTAGATCTGATCACATGGACTCCCCATTAGTGTACCATGTCCCCTTGCATGGCTTGCCTTGCTCACCCATTCCCAATCAGAGTCTGCATGGATGGTAGATTCCGAAAATAGTCCAAAATAAAAATAATTTTCATCCCGACCATTGTCATTTTGACTTTTTGCTTGTTTCAACCATATGGTGTCAACCTATTGACTGTTCACCTACCTATAAAATAAAATGGTGCATTCTACTTTCTGTGAACCAGGCAAACATTGGTGTTCTCACTATGTATATTACTGTATATATGCCACTGAGCATGTGTAAATATACAGTAATATACATGGTATACAGCTCCAATGGATGTCACAATGCAGATGCCGGCAACTCAGACATTAGCATATTAAGGGCCAGATTCTCTAAGCTTCAAAAGTGATAAAATGGAGAGTGATAAACAGCCAGCCAATCAGCTCCTACCTGCCATGTCACAGGCTGTGTTTGAAAAATGTCAGGCAGGAGCTGATTGGCTGGCTGTTTATCACTCTCTATTTTATCACTTTTGAAGCTTAGAGAATCTGGCCCTAAGTCACAGCTGTGACAGTGTTCGTGTACATCTCTGAATCAGGCCCTCAGACAGAATAGAATATTTATATTTATCTTTTAAACAAATTGCAACATAATTATTAAAACGAGTACATTCTTAAAGGCCCATACACACTGGGCAACTCTGAGCTGAAAGCAGCTCTGTTTCCTCATCTGAGCAGCGTTCAGCTCCAATGCCGGCCAGTGTTTACAGGGCAGCGATGAGTGCTGATGCGTGTTTCTAAATCATCACTGGCCTCACCGCTCATATGCTGATATTACCAGCAGATGAGCGCAGAGTGGATGCCTTTTCCATAGCTTTCCACACCTGGGAAAATCGCAGAAACAGTCGAAAAACGCTCAGTGTGTATGCACCCTGAGCCCAACAGTGGGTGTTTCAGCCCAAAACCCAGTGTTTATGGACCTTTAGGGGCCTACACATGAGAATATATTGCTGAGCAATCTGATCAATGTAGATTGCTCAGGATCACTCCGCACACAGCGCTGCACAGCAATGTGTGCTGAGAGAGAACACTGGCTCTGACTGGCGATTAACTAGATATAGTGACGCGCGGGGCTGCACAGAACGATCGCCCCTACACACATTACTTGTAAACCCTAATAATTATCATCTATTGTGACATTGACTAACTGGGGGACTATCCGATAAGTGAAAAGAAAGATCTTTCACTTGTATTAATCTTTTGTAAGCATAAGGAATTTGTTGCAATCCAATTGTTTATTTTTATTATTTATATATTTTTACACCGTTTACATAGAAATCGTTCCACCTAGCAGCATGTGAGCAATGAGCTAGGGAAAATTTCTACCTTTTGCCATGCTGATCATACGCTCTGCTATAATAATGGAAAAGAAGATACGCTGCACTCATACTGATTGGGTTCCTGTTTGTCTGGTGTCTTTCATTTTTCTTGCTGTCAACTTGTTGCCTGATGGCTCAGCACTGTGCAAATAGTATGTACTGTAGCTTACTCAGCAATGCAATTTCCTGTAGAGATCTCTTTTTTTAAAGAAGTGAAACTGTATCAGGGGTTTCTGCTCGGTTCTGTGCAAGGACTACCCTAAATCTATAGAAGGGAGGGGTACTGCACAGTCAGAATGGAAGTGCAGTCCTCTCTTAATGGTATTTATTGGATGCCATGTATATGTATGTGGGATGGAGAGTACTTCAGTGACAAATCGCAGAGTGTGCAGGTGGGAATAGTCCATGGGTCTCATTTCTGACCTGTGACGTTTGCCCTCTTCCTTCTCTTGTGATCTTCTCACTTACTGCTATGTGTAGCACTTCACAGGTTATTCAGGCTATGGGGTTTATGTGTCATAATAGAATGACAAGCTTAGAGCGTCTCTGTTTATCAATGCCCACAGCTAAAGATGGCCATAGGTGGGTATCACTGGCAGTAGCTATCAGGGGATTTTCCTGACTTCGCTTCCCCACTTGTTTTTATTTACTGTGCTTTTAATATTTTGAATTAAACTGCACCTGTATGAGGCTGTGATCCAGACCACATTACATCAGGCACTTCTTTTACTGCTGCCACCTGACCAGTATCATTTGGAGCTTATTACAGCATCACAGAGCTTTTTACATTTTATAAACAAATCACGAAAAGTTTTCTGTTGTGGTGATGGTTAGTTGATCTTTAAAGAATTACTCGCTGAATAGGCACCGGTAATGTCCCAAACACAGTACACAATGAAAAAAAATAAAAGCTCAAAAGCAGTGTACACTCAATATCATTAACAAATTGTACTCTTGTGCATCGTTAAACAACCCCCTCCCCCATCACCACCACCAACCACCCAATCTATCAACGGAACATGCAGTTCAATCTTGTCTACTTAGCCGATGACCTGAATGTTTAGCAGCTGAGGGTGACGTCACTGGGTATAAGTCAGTGTGTATGCACAATATTGTTAATCTGCAGTTCATACTGTATACGCCGCGGTGCAGGTTGTCTAGTGTTTAAGATGTAAAAATCAGTCGCATCGCATGCCATTGCAATGGTATGCGATGCGTCGCGACCGACCCGATTTTTACATTGTACCCAATGTTAAATGGCCCCACAGACCCAATTTTTTTTTTTATTGTATACCCACCATGATGGTTAATTATTAGGTAAATTTATATAGTGTGGCGAGAGCAGTGAGCCACCGAGCCCGAAGCGTGGTAAGCGGACGCGGAATACATGTGAAGTAATACGCGTCCCCTCGCGGGGCTCGGTGGCTCGCTCCGCTCGCCACACTATATAAAGTCAACTCCACGCCGACGTGGATAGTGGGGGTATGAAAAGTGGGGGTTGGAGGACGCGTACCGCTGCCCCGCGCGGTTTGGCGTTGATCGTGGGGTGGCATTAACAATGGGGGGGCATTTGACATTGTACACCCACCCTGATGGGTAATGACTATCAAAAATCGGGTCTGGGGGGGCATTTAACATAGGAATCAGGCATCTGGGTGCCTGTACAATTAAAAATGGGGTCTGATCGCATGCGATGTGGCCGATTTTTGGTTGTACAATGACATAAGCTTAAAAAATCGGGCGCCCAGATAATACACAAGTATCGCTAATTATGTATAAAATACACATCGGGAGCATCGCTTGTACCATCGGTTGCCATAGCAAAAATTTTTTTTTTTTTAAATTCAGTACACGGGATTCAGTCACTAAGTCTAAGCATTAGGTCAACAGTCATTAGGTTGCCACATGAAATAGGTCGACACAAGCATTAGGGTGACATGAGCTTTTTATGCTCTTTTTTTTTTTTCAAAAAAGGTAGTTTTTCATTCTTTGCTATCCAAGTGGGCATAGAAGGAAAGAGCGCATGCTTGAAGCATGGCGAGCAAAACGAGGTACACTTATATGAAGTCCATGTCAACTTAAGTCGACAGACACAAAAAAACATGAAAAAATGCATGTCAACTTTTTTCATGTTGACCTAATGATTGTAACGATGGAATGACCCATGTCGAAGAAATGCATCTCGACATATGTCATGTATTCAACCTAGTTATTGTCGACATATAGGGGTCGACCTAATGACTGTTGACCTAAGTTCTGTCGACCCTAAGACCATCTACTAATATACTGCACTGAAAGTCTAGCAGACGGCTGGCCATAGTTGGTCAGGCAGGAGGGGAGCAGACATAATTGGTAAGTAGTACTTGAGCACAAGGGATGAAGCACTTAAGGTGCCTGCTAAACAGGATTCCTACTTGTATCTTCCTGGAGGATAATACTAGTTATTACAATATCCCGGTCATTGCACAGTATCCACTCTGCACAATCAATGCTGACGCTTCTCTGTAAAACCCACAGTGGCCCAGGGAGGGTTATGATCTAAATGGTCGGCAGTCATTTATACCGTGATCTCACTGTGAGTGAGAAATACACGGATTTTACCTGGCATTAAAATGCCGGGAACTACAGGGATGGACCCCCGTTGGAACCCGCAAATTACCGTGAAGAAGTTCTACCAGGTAATTTGCCTTTTAACACAGGTTTTTATGCAGTGAGAATGGGTTAACCAGTGTCTGCATATCCAGATCTCAAACACGGATAAAAAGAAGGGTTTTACCCGTGTATGAGATCCAGGTATGCGACCCATTCACACTGCAAAAAAACCTGTGTTAAAAGGCAAATTTCCGGGTCGACATGCTAGGCCCGGGAATTTGCCTGCAGTGAGAACGGGGTATAAGTCAACATAGACAACCTTTATCTAGCTGACTATTGGCCTTATTCACAGGTGGGCACAATTCTGTCTTAAACCACATACACACTAGAGGATATTGTAAAATATGTCTCTCAGAAAAGGATTTTGAGAGATATATCTTTTAAAATATCTAGTGTGTACACTCACTATCATTAGCCATGCATGCTCCCGCGCATCGTTAATGACCCCTTGAACATGCAGGTCACTGGCTATATAGCCAAATGACCCGCATGTTTGGCGGTTCACGGTGTTGTCACTGAACATAATCATTTATTGATATAGTTCATTTTTTACACTCCCGTGGCCGATATAGTTAACAATATCATGTGGTGTGTGTGTGTGGGACCTTACTACAGTCGCCACGACTGTATACTTTTGCAGATCTGCTGCCTGCCACAAGCAGCAGATCTGCAAAGTATGCAAAATCTGTATGCAAAATCTGCAAAAGTATGCTAATGACTTAGCTGCTGCTATTATGAAAAAATTCCTGGGTGGGGGGGCGCTATATTTGTAGTTACGCCACTGGTTTCAACCTAGCTGCAGATGGTTTGGTTTTTGCTTTTTCATATTACCCTAGTTTCCAGCCTGCCTGTCAAAATGATGGAACAACATGTTAGCGGCTGTGCACACGCGAACGGAGCAGCACTTGAATTGCTTTGTCGGTCACCATTTATTGGTTGTTGGCATGCAAAAATGTTGATTTCCCCCGATAGTTGAGGAACATTGTTATACTATATATACTGTAATAAAAGGCCACCTTAGCTCTGGTTTATTCATTCAGTTACATAACGGAAGTTGTACATTATTTCCACACACAGAAAGAAAACATAAAAAAAAAAAAAACTGCCAGAGGTCAGGCACAAAGCTGCAGGCAGAAAGGCACAGGCTGCAGGCAGGGCATGCACAAAGCTACAGGCAGGGAATGCACAAAGCTGCAGTTATACACAGGTTGCAGGTAGATATACACAATATGATGGAGGTCATGCAAAAAGCTGTAAACAAAAAGGCACAGGCTGCAGGCAGGGAACGCACAAAGCTGCAGGTATACACAGGCTGAAGAAGGTCATGCACACACTTAAAAATGAGTAAAGGAAGGGAAGTATTTGCGTGTTTAAATCCTGCACATTCTCCCATCCCTTCACATTGCAGATGTTAGCAGAATGTTATGATACACAGATTCTGATAACAGGCTACGTACACCCATTATACCAGAAGGGTGTGAAATACTGGGAGTTATTACTTGCAAAAATCAACAATAACATTTCAGCATTTGTATCAATAAAATGCCCAACCCTGGTAACTCTATCACCTTGTGTATGTACAATATGAGATAAAATGACACAACACTACAATCAATGTAGCAACTACTACCTTTATACTAAACTAGCAACCCAAAGTTGCCTTGTGGACAGAATTCTGTGGTACACTAGTCGTGCCCATTACATAAACGAGGCATTGACAATATGACAAGGTCACCATTGATGGTTATTTTCTGTGCATCATGATCAGCTATTGGTGCTGCACATGTGCTCATGTGCAGAGATACTGTGCAGCAGGCACTTCGAACTAGAGCTGTGCAGACCCGGATTTACCCAGCTCTCAAAACGGGAACTTATTGGCTATCCGGCTTTCACATGTTTTGGAGCAAAAACATTTGACTGCTGATAGCCAATAAGATCCCGTTTTGGAATCCATGTAAATCCAGATCTGCATATCTCTAATGCTAACGCATGTATGTTTTTGAATTTATGCCAAAATCTTGCCTAGGGCATCACATTGGTTAGGGCCAGCACTGCAGAGATAGAGGATCTTGCAGCAGGTGCCTGTAGTAGACTCACTGTAAGCTATTGTGATTTGCTGATGCATCTGAAGGCACAGCATTGGATCAGGTGGATGAACACTGGTCCTCTGAGGAGCCCCCGGATACTCAGGACTACTGGTCTTCTCACGCTTCTGGGGCTGGTAAAGAACCCTGGCCTTGGTATGCCTAGGAAAAGATACTGATGAGTATTCTGAGAATGTGTTTTGAGAATACTTTCAATCCTCACCCATTAAAATGTTTTCCACAAAGCGCACAAATGAGGGCATCTGTGGACACTGGCATATATTGTGTTTACACAATACTTCTGTATCTACAATCATTGGAAAATTACAGGTGCATTTTCTAGTGACTACTTTGCCACCTGCAGGATGAAAATGACACTACAGCTCTACTGAGTTACAGAGGGTGGAAAAGGCTCAATCCAAAACGGTTCTGGGATAATGGGTCACTGGGTCCGAACACTATTGATCGACACCTAGGAGTGGTCAACATACCCTAGGTCAGTGGTTCTCAACCTCGGTCTGCAACAGTGCACATTATCAAGGTCTCCACACAGAATCACAGGTGAAATAATTAGCCCCACTTCTGATCTTTTAAAATGTGTCAGTGAATAATGAGTGCACCAGTGCACCTGCCGGGTGACCTGTAAAACGTGTACTGTTTGGGGGGTCCTGAGGATTGAGGGTGAGAACCACTGCCTTAGGTAAAAAGTGAGAGGTCGACACAAGCGATCGGTCGACATGTTCTTTTTTGGAGGGGTTGACACACATGTCGGCATGGACACCATGCTTTGAGCACTATTATAATCTAACTTTATGCCCACTTGGATAGTAGAGTATGAAACAAGTCGGTATAAACAAAACAAAAAAAAACATGATAAACTTGTGTCGACCATGTACATGTTGACATTAAGCTTGTGTTGACATGTTCGAAGTCGTTCTAAGCAAAAAAAAACATCAAAAAGCGCATTGACCTTCTGTCATTCGACCATTGTTAGTTGTTGACCTAGTCGATGTAAACCTAGTGACTGTCGACCCAGAGACCGGATACCTCCAAAACAGCAGTTTTAATTACTATTGACACATACTGTGTGAGTACAATAAACACAAATCATAGAAGAAAAATATGAATTTGTCTGTGTATAGATATATAAAATATGGATATCTCTTCTATTATTTGCAAAGTGTTAAAAAAAAAATACTTTGTGTATATATAATTGACAAAAAAAATCCCGCACTGATCATGTATTAACAAGGGATAGGTCATATTTCTGTGTAACAGTGGGAAACGGTTCTTGTGTAAGAAACAGGAAGGCAGAAATGGAAGTCATCATCTTCTTTTTTTTTAAGATTTTTTTTATCTTAAAGAATACATAGGCCAGTATTCAATGGCCCGGGATCGGGGCCGGCAGCGAATCCTGTGTAGGATTCGCTGCACTTTCGATGTAATTCTCCCTTCAGGGAGATTCGCCCGGCAGCCGTCCGTCCACCCTATTCAACGAGTCAGGGGCTCTCCACCCCTGATGGCAAAAATTACCCCCTACAGCGAATACCGCTCACGGCTCTCTCCCCTGCTTCTGCGGCTATACTGCCACTGCAGGGGATGGAGCGGAGTCATGGCGGGGAAGCTCGCTGATGCCGCCAGGAGCCCCCGCACAGCCTGAGGATGGGGACGGGCACAGCAGCAGTAGCAGACCACCGGCTCCAGCAGTCCCAGCACTGACATCTACTATCAGCATGCTGGGGCTGCTGGAGCCGGAGGTCTACTGCTACTGCTGGACCCATCTCCTTACTGGTCAGTGGCGTCCTGTCCCGGCTCTCTCCCCTTCCTGCAGACCTCTGGCTCCTGCTCCCTTGGCAGGGAGCATAATAACCTCTCCTGCAGAGAACTACAGCTGGCTGCGCATCAGCAGACTTCTCACGCACAGCAGTAGCAGACCTCCGGCTCCAGCAGCTCCAGTGCTGACATCTACTATCACCACGCTGGGGCTGCTGGAGCCGGAGGTCTGCTGCTAATGCTGGACCCATCTCCATACTGATTAGTGGCAGTGTCCTGTCCCGGCTGCCCCTTCCAATGTCAGCAAACGTCCCCTGCATCTTACCCCCCCCCCCAACCTGCTCAGCTGGCTGTCGGTTCTTCGCAGATGGGGGGGGGGGGGGGGGGGGTGGATTCAAAATTTAAAAAAGGTGCCTGTAAAGCTGTAAAAAAAAACAAGACCCTTCAAATAAAATGAAAACTATTTTTTTTGGGACATAATTTTTTTTTTAAAGAAAACATTTATTTTACAAGTACACATAACAGTTCACCAAAATAAGATGTCGAATGCAAAATGGAGAATCATGGCGAAAATCACTGGAGAAAGCAGTTTTCCATTTGATCATTGAATGCACTCTTAGCGGATTCCATAAAAACCCCATTGAAAACCACTGGCGAATCACATATGGCGAATCGCCAGACATTCGCTGTTCATTTGCAGCGAATTGTCTCCATTGAATAAGGCGAATTGTTTTTACTGAGAGAAAATTCGCCGTTACCCCTGTGATTTGCCAGATTCGCTGTAAATACGGCGAAACTGAGGCAGTGAATACTGGCCACAGTGAAAAAATGTTGCAAATTAGGAATGCGCTATGTAAGAAACTTCATAATAATAATAATATTTCAGTATCTAATAAAACATGTCTTCTATCTAAGGGAGAGATTTATCAAACCTTCTAATAAGCAGTTACAGCAACCAAACAGATTCTAGCTATCATTTTATAGAGTGTACTAGTTAAATGATAGAAGCTGATTGGGTACCTTTTACAGACGACAGGTGGACATCTCCCTAATTGGCTAGTACTTTGCAGGAAAGAGGAGGTGCCTGGTAATTCTCTTTTTAATGTTGGGTGGAATTATTACTTGTGACTATTTGCTCCTCTTATTCTGTTCATAGAGTATTTTCAGATTTATTGATGGGGAATTTAGAATGCCACAGAATGGTAATAATACCATATGTACTGTAGTAACATACCCTCCAACATGGCCCATTCCATTAGGTACAAAATGCTCTGTTCCTGGACTTCCCTGCCAGTGGAAGTTACAAAGGTTGGACTCCAGCACAATCCAATATTCAAAGAGGGGTGGTCACATCAACTCAGTGATTTCAGGACAGTGATGTTTGGGGTGGCAGTAGGTGTGGCTCCCCTTTTTGAATATTGGACTATGCTGCAGGCTCACATCTGCAACTGCCACTGGCAGGGAAGTCCAGGAACAGAGCATTTTGTACCTAATGGAATGGGTCATGTTGGAGGGTATGTAGTAACCATGCCATGTTGGTGAGGTATGGGGTGAAATTTACTAAGATGTGAAATACACTTCACAGGTCATGTTGCTATGGGCAACCAATCAGAAGCAGCTACTTATTTATTTACCACCCTCTAGAATATAGCAGACAGGATGTGATTGGTTGCCCATAGCAAAATGACCTGTGAAGTGTATTTCACATCTTAGTAAACTTCACCCACGGTGTCTTAGCAACAGCTGTCTTTTGTACATGTGCTAAGCACTTCATTGTCTATGCGGTCATTAGCTACATTAATGGAGTGAGAAATGTCACCTGTTCTTGTACACATGCTAGTAGTATAAACACAATGTAATTCTCTGGATTTTTCTGTGTAAACAAGCAATAGTGAATGGCAAAATAACAATTCCGTTTTTTACTTTCAATATTTCCTTTTTTTGTTATTAATACAATTTCTATATTTCTAGTGGCAACAGATGTTTTCAACTCCAAATATCTGGCTGTCCAAGCCCAGAAGAAGATTCTTGGCAAGATGGCTTCTTCGAAATACATTGCAACATCCCTGATTGATGACACCAGCGGGGAAGTGTTGGATGAGCTTTATCAGGTGACTAAGGAGTTCACCCAAAGCAAGAAAGAATCTGAGAAGATTATTAAGAACCTCATCAAGACCGTGATCAAGCTGGCCGTTCTCTACAGAAATAACCAGTTCAATCAGGATGAGATTGCACTTATGGAGAAATTCAAAAGGAAAGTCCATCAGTTGGCCATGACGGTGGTCAGCTTTCATCAAGTAGAATACACCTTTGACCGCAATGTGCTGTCAAAATTGTTGAATGAGTGCCGTGAGCTTCTCCATCAGGTCATCCAGCGTCACCTCACGGCGAAGTCTCATGGACGCATCAATAACGTGTTTGACCACTTCTCTGATTGTGAGTTTTTGGCTGCTCTGTACAATCCATTTGGACCTTACAAACCACATATCCAGAGACTTTGTGACGGTGTGAACAAAATGTTAGATGATGACAATATTTAAGCACTTGAGATATATTATGGTCTCTTTGTTACTCGCTGCAAAATTCGAAGCTGCCATGATGGGGACCACTGATTAACGGGTATTTTATCTGCTGACAGTTTCACTGGAACCATATTGTTCTGCCATCTGATACAAGCTCCTGGTTCTCGCTGGTGAGGTGTTACTGAGCATTCTATGCAGATAGGCTCCCTGTACATGCTGAGTCGTTTGCAAGTGAGGGGGGGGAAACCAACTGCTAAGCCGACATTTCCACCGGGATGGAAGTCTCACAAAGAATTTATGCAAAGGGTTTGATGCTATTTATGGCTTTCCACAAGGGTAATGCAAAGACATTGTAGTAGTGTTTCTCTGCAATGTATGAAGTATATATAACATGTGTGCGCTGATTAGTTTTCATTTATATGATCTTAATAAGCAATTGAATAATTAAAAAAGGGCAGCTTCTTTTTCCTTTGGTCTAATATCTTGTAAGTACAATATACATACAGAACTTGAATCTTGCTGTCATGGAAGGGCACTGAATTGTATGTAATGTTTGACCCAGTGCTTTACAATATAATCGGTACTCCAATGTCATAATTGTCATAAATGGTTCTTTATTTGTGTGTGTGGATGGCAGAATTGCACTTTCTTAATGTCACAGTCAAACTGTCATCCAAAATAAAAAAAAAGAAACCTCTATCCTTTCAAACGTTGACCTGTAATGTCTGCTTATTGCATTCATGTGGCCACATTAGGCTCTCTGCACTGGAGCTGGATACTGGGCTGCAAATTGTGACTTTTGGGGTTATTTTGGTTCACTCCTTCTGGCAAATTCCATCTTAGGTGGACAAAACCATGTGCACTGCAGGGGAGGCAGATGTAAAATATGCAGAGAGAATTAGATTTGGGTGAGTTATTTTTGTTTCTATGCAGGGAAAATACTGAGTGCTTATTTTTACACTGCAATATAGATCTCAATTTGAAATAAAACCCCAACCACATCTATCTCTCTGCACAAGTAACATCTGCACACATGCAGTGCATATGGTTTTGTCCATTTGAGAAGGAATGTGCCAGAAGGAGTGAACCAGAATAACCCCCTTTATCAGACACAAAATAGATACAAGTGGAATAAATGACATAAGTTACTCATGTAGTGCACTACTGAGTAGATTCACTGCTGCAGTAAGAGCCCTGTCCCCATGCGGAAAGGTGTATTTGTACATGTGTTCTTGCATGTTACTGGTAACTTTCCTATACATGATCTTTATTCACATCTAATAATACTGCCATCCTGCTTGGGTTTATGTCTACCCAAGTATTTGCTGATGTTATTAGTGTGTTATGCAAACCAAGGTTATAGTAATACAAGCTGGTCTAAAAATATATCCATGCCCTGAGGAGATGATCAACTTCCTTTGCAAAATACATTTTATTTTCTTCATTTCTCAGAAACGTAGATACCAATTTTGAAAAAAAAAAATCAAAACTATATGATTGTAATTCCATGTTATGGTGGGGGCAAAACAGGTCTGAAATTTGAATTATGATTGCAATTTTGATGTTATTTTTATTTATAATCTGGTTATAATTTGTTTTATATTACGCTTTGCTGATAGGTACAAAAAAGTGTTTTCCCTCTGATTCAATTATTTATCCTAATAAGGTAACGTTTGTTGTAAGGTGTCCACTTAGATGCATAGCCCCGTACACATGGGGCAATTTCTGCCAATATCGCCGGGAATATGGTCGCTGAGCGACAATATCCCTGTGTGTATGAGGCGACGGTAACTAGGAGCACGCTCCCGCGACCAGCCAAGTACCGGTCGCTGGTCGGAGGAACATGCTCATCCAACCAGCTGCTTTCTCTTCAGTGACTCCCATTTTCTTCAGCGACCATCACTGGTCTCTGATGAAAACAGGAGGCACCGTGCGCAATGGAGCTTATGATGTGGTATTATTAGTCTGGGGAGTAAAACATAAATATATTATTTCTATAAAATGTGGATTTCTGTGCTGTACATGCAAACCACAAACATGATTGTTATCACAGACTTAAGCTGCGGTACATTACTGCAGAAAATGGATTCCCCAAGGGCAATCTAACTAGTCCTGCAAGCCAGCCCTTATCGGAGATTCTGGTTTGCATGCCTCCGGCATGAGCAACCATACCCTATATAAGTAGCCCCAGCAGACCTGTTTTTCAGCCAAGTAAAGAATAAATGGGTCTGGAATCTTACCCCCGATCCCATCCAAATAACTGGTAATTTACCACAGGTAAAGATGCAGTAATTGTACCGTATAGCCTAGTTAGTATTATTGTCTAAAAAGCCAGTTTCATATGTGTGGTACAGTATTGGGAAACCCCCCCCCCCCCCCCCCATGTCCTGTTTCACTTCCTAATCAGTGGGGAGGCAGGATTGGTAGGTGTTTGTAGATTCACTTCTCTAGAAGATATTACTTAATTCATTGCTATATTAGTTTAAGCTGCATCAGCCTGGGCAATACCGTTCATGTGCTGGTATCAAAGGTTCAACCTGGGCTGTGTCTTGTATCCTTGACCCGGGCAGACTGCATTGTGGAAGGTGCAACTCAGTACTCCGCCCGGGCTTCACTTTATTAATGTAATGTGTAACTATAACCTGGGTTGATCCTATTCACATTGACAAGAGTTCCAAAGCTTTAGTTTGTCTTGTGTAATCGGCCGGTGTCCAACCAGTTTTTTTCTTCTCCAGTAAATTATACAAAATTACATACTGGCATGTTTCCCTATCCTATTTATAAATGAAACTGTATAAAAAGAAAATATTTTTTTTAAACAAGAATTTATTAAAACAAGACAGTAACTGCACACATACAGTATGTCACATGTGGATAACATGAAAGGTTTGTGGCTGTGCCCTGTTTTGAAACCCATAAATCCAAAGTACCTAGTATTGTAAAAGTGACCGAAGACACACATCTGAGGAAAAAGTAGCAAGGTTTATGGTAAAAAGACTGGTCCGATACGAGCAACCCGCTTAATGCATCATTGGCTCAGATGTACTAAGCTTGAAAAGTGATAAAATGGAGAGTGATACAATACCAGCCAATCAGCTTCTAACTGCCATGTTACAGGCGGTGTTTGACAAATGGACAGGAGCTGATTGGCTGGTGGTTTTTCACTCCTCCATTTAAACACTTTTTCAGGCTTAGTACATCTTGATTATGTTATCTTCTAACCATTCTTTTGCTATAAAAATGCAAACGTAAATACCGAGTACACTATAAGTAAAGTACGATGCAAAACTGAAAAATAAAAATCGCCATAGGTAGGCTGAATGAGCGGCACTACATCTTTGTTCAAAAGAAGAGACCAGTGTGATAGGAGTGACCTGCGCCATGTATCACCATGCTATATCTGTGATAATACGCTACCGCCTAATCCCAGGTACCTACAGTAGTATCCTACATGCAGACAAAGGTGCAAAATGAAGGAAAAAGTGCACACCCTGAGCATTGTTTTTAGATGTAAGAGGACACAGCTGTAGATCTGTTTTGCCATACATAAACTGCCAGATTGTTTTGTATACAAAATACAGGATGAAAAACAACGACCTAGACCAGTGCTGGAAAGTAGACTGAATGTTGCTGCAATACTCGCATCATGAGAGTTTTATTGAGATGACTCTAATATTTTGACATGCAAAAATGAATATACAGTATGCTGCACACTGGTTCTTACACAGTATGTAAATACAAATTGTTTAAATATGAGCGTGTTATATATGGGTATATACTGTGTGTGTGTATATATATATATGCACACACACACTAGTAAGCACGCTCAAAGCAAATGCTTCGAAAGCTAGTCTGCTACCTTGTGATTGCATCTGTGTTTGTACAGTGTATTACACCCCATTAAACCTGAGAGCCTACCAGGTAATCTGTAGAAAGAGTTGGCTGGTATTTTATCACTTTTCAAGCTTAATACATGTGGCCCTTAGGATGCGACGTCATATCAACTGCATTGCCATCAGTAATTTCCATGGCCGATGGAGTTGTACAGACTGGCCTCCACAGGTCCGTGCAAGTAGCAGGGGAATCTCCATCCTCTGTTGCCTCGTCCTTCCCCTGCAACAGCAGTGACATACCTCCATTTTTAGAAATCAGGCGGTCACCGCATCTCTGAATAGTATCAGATTGTCAATCACTTGCAGTGTAATGCCATCCTGTATCTGCTATTGCAACCCTGTAATACACATGCGCAGTACGGGTCTGGCACACGCACAAAGTACCGAACAACAGCCTTCAGAACCTGATTCAGGCCCAATATCCTTTGGGCTATTGAAAAGGTGAGTGCCGACGGCAAGTCAATCCTTCTTAACCTAATAAACAGATGCAAATAAAGATATTGTGTGCAAATTCAGAATTCTAGTTTTGTGTTGCACACAATTATCCAACAATCTCTTTGCAAATACTGTAACGTTTAAACACAAAATTCTCAATTTTCTCCATTGCTCCACCTGCTGGAGACTATTGGTTATTGCAGGCTTAAGTGGAAAGGTAATTGGCTCCCCACTGGATGTGGTAGGGTATCTAGTTTCCTAAATGGTATGCTTTCATCTGGTGTTTTTTTTTTAAATTATAATATTTTGTGTTTTGCTTTGGATTCCTTTACGATTCATATATCTCATTTAAAAAGAAACAAAATATGATCGTAAATTTACAGACGCCAGGAGTACACATAAGCTGCCATCCAATACAAGGCTACCACTCTTATCAGGATACTTGCAGATATTTAAACGTGTATAACTATTCCTCAACTTTGATTAGTAGATCACTGAAATGTTATTTTCAACTGCTGTAATACTTTACAGATACTACTGTGCATTTTGTTTTCAGTTATAAAGAAACCTTTTCTAAAAATGCAAAGTCTTTTGTTAAAAACAAATAAATTGGTTGCTGAAATTTGAATATAATCGGCTCAACACGGGGCAGAAATACATGCCTTAGCAATGGAAGTTTTGAGGTCAATGTCCACTTTTTGAAGATTTATTTGTACCATAACTGCACCAAATACACCCTGACCATAGCTGAGGGGTAGCTACTACAGGTCCTTTATTCAGCATGAAATCACAAACCTGCAACTCTTTCCACTAACATACGTGAGGCCACCCAGTACAGGGCCAGGCTATCCCACAGGCCGTGTCCCTCCCCATGATGCAATTCCAGAATCTTGCCATTAAATCGCAGAGATGCAAACGCTTCACTGCACTATGACGTTCTCTCATCTTAAGGGTAGCCCCTTGCCTGTGCAGTCTAGTTGTGAAGTAAGTCCACCCAATGCCATGTTGACGCACCTGCTGGCACATAGACTGCAGTCGCATTTCCCTGAATTTAAGGGCAGATGTGTTTGCAGAGTGCGGAAACTGCATTTAGCGGGGCTTACTGACGTAACTTTAGTGCAGTGGTTCCCGAACGGCGTGCTGTTGCACCCTGGGTGTCTCAGGACACTTGCTGGGGTGCCTTGGGTTGGCAGTCCAGGAACAATTCCAGTTAACTATGGTCAATGTAATTGGCAAAACCAGAGCTAGTGGCAGCAAATCATAAATTATGTGGACAAACCGAAGCAAATATTGTCCTTCGCTACATAATTAAACCTAAGGATGACAAATGAACACAATTTATTTCATTTATATATTTTTTTATCAATAAGAACCTGTTGGCCTTGGGGTGCCATGGATAAAATTCTGATACTATATGGAGCCTTGATTCAAAAAAGTTTGGGAACCACCGCCACTAGTTGCAGGCATTCGTACATGCCTAGAGGCCGCCTGATCAGCTTTAACGCAAACAACTTTGGGCTTATTAATCAGGAACAAAATGGGTAAGTTTCCTTAACGAAGACCAAACTTTGCCTGTGCACTATTGTACCCTAAATAAAATCGCCTTGTTGAAACTCGGCATGTTTGTGGGAAGAATAATGACTGGAGTATTGCTTTCTGCTAAATATGGGAGGGTGTTAGTGTGCCATGTAGAGTATTTTCTACTCTTTGTTTTTATGTTCTCTGTGTATTTTAGGTTTGATAGCCCTTCAAGTAACACCTTAAAAATGTTTTACCAATCCTAGAGGTGACCCCTCTGTAATAACCTGATTACAATTCAATCCAATATCACAGTGCTGCTTGCACACAGTTTATATGCAGCTAATTTAACACCATTAACCTTACTGCACAGAATACAACTTTCCACCAAGGCCAGAAGAGTTATGTCCTTGCAGCACAGCTTCTAGATAGCCATGGATGTCATTCTACGTCATGGCATTTTACAGCTGCCAGGTCCCCTTCCATCAGTCTTCATGGAAATCTGGAAAATGTTTTCCAACATTAATGCTAGATACAATGTTTTTTTTTTTCTCTCTCATTTTTAACAAATTAAGCACTTATTAAATTAACGGTGCATAAAGATGGGTGTATATTTGGATCATTTATAGGCGCTTTTAAAGAACTATATATAAAGACTACTCCCACCTGAAAACAGCTGTCAGACTATAAAACACCCTAATATTCCTGGCCCTTACGTTGAACACCAAATTCCATAATACCATTAGCATTGTTTGTCCCCAAAACTTATGTCATTATTGACTAATTAAAAAAAAAAAAAAAACTTTTAAATAGTAATTCAGGGGCTGCCCCAGGGGTTCTGAACCAAATACCCACATTTGTACCTTTTAAAAATAATGGTTTCCCACAACCTCTTACCTGCTAGAGTTGGTGAAAGCAAATTTGCAATAATACCTACAGTATGGAGAGTTATCGCGGGTCCATTTTGACAGCCTAATGGATATCTGGTTGCAGTAAAAGTCCTGTTTTTATTGCAAAAGCGCTAATTGGATACAACCCAAATCAGATCACATTTATTTGATTTGCTGTGTCTCACTTTCCGTATGTTAAATCAATACTGTATGCTCTTGTGAAGACGGAAGCGACATATTGTGATTACCATTCCTGTAGTATTTCTAAAGCAAATTAACTAACACCACCGTCTCAGCAGAGCCACATGCACCAGTAAATGAATGACTTATCTGTAATTTCTGTACTTGTCTGTAATTTCAGAATATACAATATATGATCATTAACGTAACAATGGAAGGTTAGGTTAAGACAGCTGTGTATGGGGTTAAGGCAGTAGTGGGGAGGGTTAAGAGGGGCAAGGGAAAGGTAAGTATACTTATCTGACCCCTGTCTGGAATCCCTTCATAGGGAAGCTGGTGCCAGTATTCTGAATTCTGACCTCCCGTCTGCCGGTTATTTGTGGGGATGGCTAATTTGTACCGGCTGCAGCTGCTATAGTGGATGCAACAGCGTCTACGTCTGCATCATGTGCAATTATTTTTACTTTCATTTTTTTTTTGTGCTAAACTAGCTTTAGACAAAAGACTATTGGCCTCAATAGGAGATGGAGGTTTTATAAAGCAAATACGGGTGAAATTGAATAGGATGAGAGATTCAGAAAGTGAAATTTTTTTTTAAACCGGCAATCATTTACACTGCAAAACCAGTGTGATTTTGCAGTGTAAATGATTGCTGCTTTAAAAAAAATGGAGATTTCTTACCAAATCTCTCACTTTCTGAATCTCTCATCCTATTAAATTCACCCTACATCTTTTGTCTAATGTCGCCCTCTCAGTTCCAAGTGCATCCATAAAACAGCATTGTATCACATGCACAGAATGGGCCTTGCATGTGTGCAATCCTAGACAAGGGAAGCAGGTTTGGGTTAACAATGGATATATTCAGTGTCTCAGGATTATGGGGGTTATTCTGTTTGGTACGGTGGGACCGGGTTTTTTTTTTCATCTGCGCATGCGTAACTTTCGCAATGCTCATGTGCGGCGACCGCACACCGCTCATGGACGGGTCTCTACGTGCGAAAAAACCTGTCCGCAAGAACATGGTCATTGTGGGCGTTTTTATGGGAGAGGCCAGAATAATGAGGAAAACTGGGCGCAAACATGGGCGTACACGGGGGTGTGCACACAAAATGCACGGTGCCACAACCGCCACGATCGGCGAACGCACCGTGCATTTTGGACCAAAAACAGGCGGACGCCAAAGATAGCTCCAGACCACCCCTATGGTGCATACACACAGGGGCGATTTTGTGCAAAATCGCGGGAAATATGGTCGCTGCGCGACCATATTGCCCGCAATGGGAGTGTGCACCGGCGATATATCGCCGGGTGCGCGCTCCCGTTTTTGCCCCTGTGGTGATCGCTGGTCGCAGGAACATGCTCCTGCGACCAGCTGATTACCACTGCCGTGCTCCCCCCCGGCAGTTTCTTTTTCATCAGCGACCATCTCTGGTCGCTGATGTAAAGTAGAAACTGAGCAATATATTGCTCAGCCATATATGGCTGAGCAATATATCTCCCCCGTGTGTACACAGCATTAGAGATACCATATGAGAGCGGACGCCTGGGTCTGCTGATTACTAGTCAAACACATATACCTGAATGTAATAAGCAATGCTGCAGCCTATTAAGTGAAAACCATGATTTCACTACCTGCAAGCCACACACAGCCCTTAAACACATTGGAACCTTATCTTTCTACACTTCTCAACATGTAAAGGTTGGTTTAATTTTAGGTAATATTCATTCTAAGACCTGATGTCAAGGTAGTTATTTTATAACCATCTACACCTAATCAGAAAGTGTTTTTGTATACTTTAAAAAGCAGGACACTCAATTCACAGAAGTCGACATGTGTCAACTTTTTCACTAACACAAACATACCATTTTTTTCTTAGGAAAAATACACATAAACCACGTCTAAGAGCAACAATGATGTTTTTGGACTCAATTTCTACTTGCACTGTGGCGTACGCTCAGATATACGGTGTGTCGGTGTGAAAACGGACGAGATCCATCCGTGCACTTTGGCGTACTCTCTGATGTACGCCAGGTATCGGTGGCTAAGAGGGATATCCGTCCGTACACGGTGGCGTACGCTCAAGTGTACGCCACTTCCCATTGTCGGTGTCTGCAACCGTCCGTGTGTGGCTGTTCTGTGGGCAGACTTTCGCTCACCGCGAGCGTACGGTGAGACGGAGCGTACGTACGTTTCACCGACCTAACCAGAATAAGGCCCTATATAACACACTGAATACAAAGACCAAGAATTTATTATAGGCTTCCTTAATAAAAAAAAACACCCCAACTGCCCTGCATATTCACAAAGAGCTTTTTTCCAATCGCACAGGTAAAGAGATGGTTATATATGTTACATACCCCTTTATTTGGTTTTATACTCACTGAGTTTTTATATTGGGGTGTGCTGCCACTGAGACAGGAATTGGACACAATTTTAAGGAAAAGAGAAAGACTGTCATGAGTGTGGCGCACTCGAGAAAGAAGAAAATGTTTGTCATAAAAAATAACTTTTAATATTTATATTTAAAATGGCGACATATAAAACACAACATACATGGGTAGAAATTGGGGTAAGAATAAAAAGGAAAAAAAGGGAGAATTTTTCCTACTTAGTGAACCCCGCTATCCCTTGATTCACTGATTAGTGTGTACCGATTGGATTTGTGCACATTCCGTATCATTTATTATTATTCTCACTATGGAGTTGGTACGTGTGTGCACTTGTATCACAATCCTCATTGGTCTGTAGAGTATATCTCTGTTAACAGAGATATACTCTACAGACCAATGAGGATTGTGATACAAGTGCACACACGTACCAACTCCATAGTGAGAATAATAATAAATGATACGGAATGTGCACAAATCCAATCGGTACACACTAATCAGTGAATCAAGGGATAGCGGGGTTCACTAAGTAGGAAAAATTCTCCTTTTTTTTCCTTTTTATTCTTACCCCAATTTCTACCCATGTATGTTGTGTTTTATATGTCGCCATTTTAAATATAAATATTAAAAGTTATTTTTTATGACAAACATTTTCTTCTTTCTCGAGTGCGCCACACTCATGACAGTCTTTCTCTTTTCCTTAAAATTGTGCCCTGCATATTCACTTACATGGGTGGGTGAGGCTGGGTGGGTAAGTGGGCGGGCAGTGCCTCTGGGGGGGTTGACTGAAGAGAATGGGTGGTGCGGCCGGGAGCTGAGCGTCATGTGTCTGACAGGTTGGTGGGCAGGCAGTGCAACAGCAGGAGGAAGAGGTCTGAGCTGTGGAGGGCAGACAGTGTGGTAGGAGGGGGCTGAGCTATGGATGGCTAGTAGTGCTGGAGGAGGGGGATGAGCTGTGGAGGGCAGGCAGTGCGGTTGAGGGTCTGAGCAGCCTGCACAGTGTGACCTCTTACACCTCATGCTGCGCAGAGCCACACAGTCATGCACAGGAGAAGCTGGGCAGCATCTGATTGAGTGCTCAGACACTGCCCGGCATTAGACACCTACCAATCGGATGGGGTCATATATAATTTTTACTTTGGGTGCCGGACGGGATCCCGACAGTCATTTACCCGACATCGGGATCCCAACTGTTAAAAAACTGATGCACGGGTTCTCAACGGCCACCAGCTATTCTCCCTCGTACCCCCATAGAGGGAGAATAGAATAGGTAGTGAGTGTAGCGAGACACCGTGCCCGCAGCGTGGCGAGCACAGTGAGCCCACAAGGGGCTTTGTTGCGCTCGCCACGCTGTCTGTCCGGCTCGACTGACGGAACCCTGTACCACACCGTTTACTTTGATCACAAATATTGTTATGATGCCCCAATAAGCATGCCCCAACAAAGAGTCTTGCTTTTGTTTTGTTTTATGTGTGCAATCCTGCAAACATCGGAGATTTACATAAACTATTGGATTTAGGTAAATATCTGAATCAGGCCCTTTGTAGCAACAGCACTACATCTATAATGGAATGTAAACAAAGTCACAAGGTAGGCACATTGGGACTCATTTAGAAGTGAATGCATGTGGGTTGATGTCAGTGGAGCAATTTTTATCCACAGTGAATGCATCATAGCCTCAATGTGCAGGTACAGCCACTGATTAGTGATGGTGGGTGATAGTGAACATTTTGTGAAAGTAACCGTTTTCTGAGCGTTCCCTCACTGTAAATTAATTTGCAGTTGGACTGGCCCTGGAATCTTAAGGTGCCTATACACTAGTAAGATTTATCTTCAGCTCTGTCTGGTTGGAACAAAAACATGGTTATGGATGAGTGACAGTTTGTCAGTTTTCCAGCATTTCCAAGCAAATGGTCAACTGTCATTTGCTCTCATCCATAACCAGGTTTTTGTTCCAACCAGACATATCTGCAGATAAATCTGCGTGTGTATGGCCACCTCACACAGACATTCTGAGACACCATAAGGGTTGAGCAGAGGTTCGATAGTGTAACGAATGTTTTCCGGATGTATCCTCATTTGTATGTGAGTGGCAGATCTATGATGTCAGCGGTGGGTATCTGTGCACAAGGAAACGACTGAGTCATTTGTGTATTTTCACCATCCGCTGCATTCAAAATCGTGCGATTTGGAATAAGGGTCGTTGGGCTAGACATGATGGCAACATCTTCATTTATCAACCCTGTTACTGTGTCTCGTATAACAGTATTATAGTTTTATGATCTTGTCCCTTAGCAAAAGATTTTCACTGTATCGTATTGCATGTATTTATCAAGGGATTCGGCAGAGGCTTGGTTCCAAGTCCATTTGTCAGTTTTAATATTACCTTCATCCTCTTGAAAATGTCACTTGCTGATCCACATCCTGACCCTGTGCAACATAAAGTCTGGAGGATTACATTAATGTGGGTGGAAAGGCATCAGACAGAGTGGAACTGAAACATAAACTAACCACTCTGACCTTGTCCGTTTGTCACAGCTTAAAGGCACACTAACATAATGAAAAAGCTTTCCATACACTGAAATATGCTGCAGTCTATATGTGATGATGTTAGTCTTTGTATTAAGAACTCGAGACAATTTCAAAAATAATTTCATCTGCATAAGCCAAATGACTCCGCTGCTCAGAAATGCGAGAAGACCAATAAGGAGCTGATTCTGAATCAATTTTGCAAACAGATCTTGAGCATATGCAAACAAATACTGGCAATACTCCATTTGCATTTGTGTGGGTGCAACTCATGCTGCTTTCACATTGCCTAAACGTTTGAGACCCGGTGTTTTGAAACGGTATTTAAAACAGTATGTTACCGTTTTAAACCCCTTTCACACTGCACATAAATACCGGGTCTCAAGCAGGTTTGCAGTGTGAAAGCAGGACAGACAGTAGCTATAAGACAGCGTAGTGCATATGTAATGAGCCGCTCATTACATATGCACATATGTAATTAGTGCAGTGCATATGAATGAGCCTCTCATTACATATGTTCATATGTATCCGCTACGTTGGGATTAATAATCCCCTTTTCTCTTTCCTCCAGTCCGGTGACACAGCTAACCTTGGGATGTAGGAGGGTCTGCAGGAGCCAGGCACCTATTGCTGAAAGCTTTCCACTGGATGCAGGCTCCTCCCCTTCCGCATCCCATCATGCTTCCGTTCGTTTTAGGTGCCCACAGGAGTGGGTGCTATGCTGATTGGCTGCTGCTGCAGCTGGCTTTATTCTGGATTAGATAGCTAGGTTTTTCTTATTTTAATAACTTAGGGCCTTATTTTGGTTCACTCTTTCTGACAAAATACTTCTTAGATGGACAAAACCGTGTGCACTGCAGGGGGGGCAGATGTAACATGTGCAGAGAGAATTAGATTTGGGTGAGTAATTTTGTTTCTGTGCAGGGAAAATACTGGCTGCTTTATTTTTACACTCCAATATAGATCTCACTTTGAAGTAAAACCCCACCCAAATCTAACTCTCTCTGCACATTTTGCATATGCTCCCCTGCAGTGCACATGGTTTTGTCCATCTAAGAAAGATTTTGTCAGAAAGAGTGAACCAAAATAAGGCCCTTAGTGTGTTAGTGCAGGTTTTTTATCCAGTGTGCTGTTTCTGACAAGAAGCGCAGCAGAGGCTGACAGAAGCGCATCCTGTCAGCGCTCTTTGTACAGGGGTGGGTTGTCTGCGCCCACTGCACAGCGCTTAACCCCAGCTTTGCTGGGGTTTGCCTGGGCTCTGCAAGCTTTGAAGGAGGTATGTGTCTATTCCGCACTGAGTCTTCCTTTGTTCAGACTACATGCAATTCCCTTTTTTGCTTGTTCTGTGTTTTTTTATTTATATTACACTGTTCCTAGTGTTTCTATCCTATTTTGTCTTTAGGGAATGTAAAAACCATGAAACAGGAAAGATTACTTCTCTCTCAGGAGACAAAGGAGTCCTTACTCTGGTGGACGGACATAGAGACGTTGCAGCTGGGATGGTCTCTCCGCTCTTGGGACTGGATGGTGATAACGACCGACGACAGTCTCAGGGGTTGGGGGGAGGTTGCCCTTCACCATCGGTTGCAGGGTATGTGGTCCAATCAGGAATCCAGACTTCCAATAAATATCTTGGAACTTCGAGCAGTCTGGAAGACACTCCAAGAGGCCGAGGATTGTCTGAGGGGCCTTCCTATCAGAGTGCAGTGGCTTACCAGAATCACCAGACGGGACTCGCAGCAGGATGGCGATGCAGGTAGTCTTGCGGATCTTCTCCTGGGCATAAATTAACATTCCGGTTCTGTCTGCTGTCTTCATTCTGGGTATCTGGAATGTAGAGGCGGATTTCCTCAGCAGGGAGGATCTGCTGGAGGGGGAATGGTCATTACATCCGGAAGTATTTCAGGAGATTGTGAGTCGCTGGGGGCTTCCAGAAGTGGATCTAATGGCATCCTGGAACAACTGTCGGGTTCCGAAATTCTGTTCCAGGACCAGGGACCCAACCGCTTGGGCGGTGGATGCCATGACGGTTCCGTGGCATTTTCACCTGGTCTACATTTTTCCTCCATTCCCAATGATACCACAGGTATTGAGGAGAGTGAAGTTTCAACAAGTTCAGGCCATTCTGATTGCACCAGACTGGCCCAGGAGGTCATGGTATTCGGACATTCTGCAGTTATCAGCCTCTTCCTTTTTGTCAGGACCTCCTAAGACAAGGGCCGTTTCTGCACCTGGACTTAGCTCGGCTCAGTTTGCTGGCCTGGCTTATGAGACCACCTTATTAAAAAAGAAGAGTCTCTCTAATGCAGTTGTCCAGACTATGCTTAGGGCTCATAAGCCAGTCTTGGCTGCATATATCACTGAGTCTGGAAAATATACATCAGGTGGTGTGAGTGTCAAAAGGTACACACCTCCAGCTTCAAGGTGTCTAGATTATTGAAGTTCCTGCAGGACGGTTTTTCATCTGGACTGGGATTACAGTCCCTGAAAGTACAGCTTTCTGCTCTGTCCATCTTCTTCCAGAAGAAGATAGCCTTTTTACCTGAAGTCCATGTTACCAGGTTTAAGCCACCATACAGGCAGCCGGTGGCGCCTTGGGATTTATCGTTGGTTCTGTCGGTGTTACAGAATCCTCCTTTTGAACCATTAAGGTCGGCCGACCTTAAGTATGTTTCTTGGAAACTGACGTTTCTGTTAGCCATTGCTTCGGCTATACGTGTTTCGGAGTTAGGAGCTTTGTCCTGTAAATCTCCACATTTAATTTTTCATGAAGATAGGGCTGTGCTTCGAACAGTGCCTAAGTTTTTACCAAAAGTGGTTTCTTCTTTTCATTTAAACCAGGAGATTGTGCTCCCGTGTTTTCCCCTCCAGAAGGGGAAAAAAATAGGGACAAATTACGAAAGTTGGACGTAGTTTGCGCCTTGCGAATTTACGTTGAAAGGGTAAAGGACATCCGCAAAACAGATCTGTTGTTGGTTCTGTATGATGTGCATAAGAGAAGTTGTCCTGCTTCTAAGCAGACTATTGCCAGGTGGCTAAGGTCAGTAATTGCCTTTGCCTACACTAAGGTGGGCAGACCTGTTCCGTTTTGAATTAATGCACATACCACTAGGTCAGTTGTTTCCTCATGGGCGGTGCGTCATGGAGCTACAGCGGAGCAGATATGCAGGGCTGCCACTTGGTCCTCTGTTCACACCATTACCAAATTTTAAAGGTTTCATGAGTTTGCGTCGGAGGACGCTTCATTTGGATGGGCAGTGATGAGAACTGGCAGTCTGAGCATACCCTCCCATAGTAACGGCTCGTGAATGTCCCAAGGTTAGCTGTGTCACCGGACTGGACGAAAGAGAAAAGGGGATTTTTTTTAAAACTTACCGTTCGAACCCCTTTCTCTGGGCTGTATTCAATGACTTTTATCGCCGGCCACGGCGATTCCGTTTTTACACTCGCCATCAATTCGCCGGCTTTTTTGCGGCGATTCGCCATGTATGCCGATTCGCCGGGACTCGACGAGTCAACATATTCAACGTGGCTGAGATTCGCTGCCCCTAACGGCGAATCTCAGCCAATCCGGCGTATCAGCTCCATTACTGTAGTCAGTGTTTAAGAAATTGCAGTGAAATGCAAAAAAACGCAAATTACCCTGAAAAAACGATTCCAAAACAGCAGACTGCAAAAGCTGTGTTATCTCCTCAAAGGCCAAACGAAGGAGTGAGGTGGGGAGGAGATTCATGGGTAATTGAGGTAAATCATGGGTAATAATGCATTGTGGGAGAAAAAGAAATACCAGAAAAAATTAAATATATATTTATATGGCACTTCTACAACCATAAGATCACACAGGGGCAGCAAATAATATTAGATTACACTTGCAGAGTTAAATTAAACACTTAAAACCAATTATTTACGAAGTTCAGATAAAAGTTCACCATAAAAAGATGACGAGGGAAACCCGGTGAAGAACGGCGATAAAAACCAAGAAAAAGATTCGCCATCTTCTCATTGAATACACTAATGGCGATTCATGGCGAATCCCGGCGATTCTCGATGAAAAATCCTATTGACAAAGCCTGGCAATTTGCTGCGAATAACAGATGGCGAATTGTCCGTCATTCGCAGGTCGCCATCGGCAAATATTGCTCATTGAATAGGGTGATTCGCTTTTGGACCTCCAAAAATCACCTACACACACGAAAAAAGCACAGATTCGCCAGAAAATATGGCAAATTAGGCTCATTGAATACGGCCCTCTGAGTCCAGTCCGGTGACACAGCGATCCCTCCCCTACGCTCAGTAAGTCATACCGTTCAGGTGTGTCATGTTATGGTTATATGATTGTGCATATAAGATGTCGGGCATTGTACTGAGTTGTGAATCCTAATGTGCTTTTTAAGTTGAACTGAAGCATGATGGGATGCGGACGGGGAGGAGCCTGCATCCAGTGGTAAGCTTTCAGCAATAGGTGCCTGGCTCCTGCGGACCCTCCTACATCCCAAGGTTAGCAGTGTCACCGGATTGGACTCAGAGAAAGGGGTTCGAATGGTAAGTTCTTACAAAAATCCCCTTTTTAATACTTACCTTGTCTCACCCCTATATGTGTTTTTTATATGTTGCAGTTCTTAAATATAAAGAATAAAATTTACATTTTATCATTGACTCTTCATTTCTTTAGGTGCACCTTCTATGTGACAATCTTTCTTCTTATATTCCCTTAGCCTCCAATCCTCTTAGAAAATGTAACATTGACTGTACATAGCTGTAATGACTTCATGTTGTACAAACACAGAAAGCTTTCATGATTGCTGCACATTTTATTGGCATTTTACTACACATTAGATAATGCACAGACAAAATCAAAGGAATATTCATCTGTGCAGGGCCGGTGCAAGGCATCTAGGTGCCCTAGGCAAACCTGCAGGACACCGCCCCCCCCCCCCCCCCCCCAAAAAAAAAAAAACACATTACCCTAGACTCAAATCCTGATAACACAGTCAGAATGAACAAAACCAACTTGTAAATGACTGCCACCATATATGATGCAGACTGTCTGCATCATGCAGACACACACCGCACCCGGCCACCCCCATGAGCAAATGCAGGTTCTTTTAAAATTTTAATTCCACTGACTCACTGTTTAGAGCCCGCCCGTGTACCAGCTAGCCGCTGCGCTGACAGACAGTTCTGAATCCCCAGTTATCAGGCCTGCCTGCTACAGCGGGAAACTTTGTCACCCTGTCAGTCAGTCAACTGCCTGTCAGCGTTACTTAATCCCCTGCCCGCCTCCCCACCCTGGACGGTCTGGACCGGACACCGACACACACGAGCGGGCGGCAGAGCAATGTACTGACTCCGGCGGGTGGAGGAGCGCCCGCCAGCCCAGCTACTTAGTGAAACACACTCACTATGTAGCTGGGCGGTCGGGCGGCGGCGGCTCCTCCACCCGCCAAAGTCAGAACATTGCTCTGCCGCCCGCATCATCATGTGTGTCGATGTCCGGTCCAGACCATCCAGGGTGGGGAGGCGGGCAGGGGATCAACGCTGACAGGCAGCTGACTGACAGGGGCTACGAAGTTTCCCGCTGTAGCAGGCAGGCCTGATAACTGGGGATTCGGAACTGTCTGTCTGTCAGCGCAGCAGCTGGCTAGTATGCGGGCGGGCTCTGGCGGGGTTACTCACAAATAGCTGCTTGATTGTTTCCTCTGCAGGCATGGCAGCTTCTCTGGGCTCTCCTGCGGTAGCGTCAACAGCATAGCTTCCTGCTGGCTGCTGCTGACTGCTTCTCCCCGGCTGCAGCTCACTACCGCCCCCCAGTGGCCGGCCGCCCTAGGCAAATGCCTAACCTTGCCTAGTGGTGGCGCCGGCCCTGCATCTGTGGTGGGTTTTCACAGACACGTCATCCTAAACCTCGTACATCTTTGGGGGAAGATACATTTAAAATCTACTTGTGCTTCTGGCCCTGTAAACATGGCAAAGTGCATTCTAACATGCAAGTGAAAGGAGGGTCTATTGTACCCCTAAAAAATGAAAGCCAACCAATGTATCTTGCTATTGTAAAAAAAAAATGTGGTACTCTGCGCTGGCCATTAAACTCAGCAAATATCAAAACTGTGTACAATACTGAGTCAGGCTTCTTGTCAGGAAAGTATACAAAGATAGTATGCCGCTTGAAGCAAAAGCTTTAAAAAATCTAGTCTGCTACCTTCTGTGTTTGCGCATGTGTGAGAAAGAAATGTAGTTCCACCAGTGGCGTAACTATGGAGGGTGCAGGGGGTGCAACTGCTATCTTCCCCGTGCCTCATCTTCCCCCCTTCGCTGGCTGCACCTTTGGTATGGACCGTCACCTGGTCAATGAAGGGGAGGAGCTGGCTAATCCAGAATCTGCTCTCCCAGACTCCTCCCTGTCACTCCAACGCTGCCGGGGCTCAACGTCACTATCCGGCGCGCAAAAGAAATACTGCTGGTGCTGGCAGCCAGATATCCGCGCTGCTGAGGGGACGCCACTGAAGAGATCCGCTGATGTGGAGGTAACAAGCTCTCTATCTCTGTCTGTCTGTCTCTGTCTCTCTCTGTCTGTCTCTCTCTCCCTCCATTATTCTCACCCTCCATTGCTCTGCCCCTATTCTTTCTCCTCCCATTCTTTTTCCCCATCTATTTCTTTCCACCCTTTCCCCTCCCTCTCCTTCCTTCCCCCTCTCACCGCCATCCCCCCCCCTCTTTCTCTCCCCATGCTGTCACTCTCCTGGTACTGTCTCTCCCAGAATCTCTCCCTCCCTCCAACATAATCTCTCACTCCTGCTCATTCCCCTCCCTTTCTCTCTTGCTCCTCTCCTTCTATTCTCACATCCCTTCTCTTTTCCTGACCACCCATCTCCCACCAGCATAACTTTTGTCTCCCAGCGGCATGAGGGGGTGGGGTGGAGGGCCCCATAGCAAAAGTTTGCTATGGGGCCCCAAAGAGTTCTAGTTACGCCTCTGAGTTCCACTCTCTGCCAGCAGATGACAGTATTTCGGGAACTCACATATAGATGATAGAAAAGGTTAAGCATGCTGTATTTCAATTCTGGTAAAGAGTAAACATTATATTTCCTGGTTTACATATAGTGGACTGCATAGACTACCCCCTTTAAAAGTGAAAAGCTATAGAATACGCGGATGCACAATGCATGGTCTTTATACTGCAACGGAAAACAATGGACACTGTGTTCAATTGGCAAATACTTACTGAAACAGTTTTCAGTCACTTCACTGGACCCCCAGGCTGTTACTGACACACAGGAGGCACAGACACAGGAATGTGCCATGTTGTATCAGGGTAGTGCTGTAAGATTCACAGCAGGCTGTAATTAAGAGGTTAAATTGCTTATTTATATGTTACTTATGTAACAATTGTATCAACTTACAGAGCTGCGTTTCTAAAGTAGTAGTGGAAACTATTTTTGTGCACTGATGCAGCCAATTGTATTACTCCTGCTACGGTAGCTCATTTAAGTTCTCTATGCTTAAGGTGCGTACACACTATACAATATGTTGTTAACAATATACACAGTAATTTATTATTTATTTATTTATTAGCAGTTTCTTATATACCGCAGCTCTTTACAGATACTGTAATATTGGAACATTCACATCAGTCCCTGCCCCAGTGGAGCTTACAATCTATATTCCTTACCACATGTACATGCACACAGACATTCAAGGGTTAATTTTTGTTAGCAGCCAATTAACCTACCTGTATATTTTTGGATTGTGGTAGGAGACCGGAGTAAACCCACATAAGCACGGGGAGAATATACAAACTCCGCACAGTTAGGGCCATGGTGGGTATTGAATCCATGACCTCAGTGATGTGAGGCAGTAATGCTAACCATTACACCATATCATTAACAATATACAGCTGTGCATATGGTTTAGTGCACGTTATATCGTTAGCAAAGGGTGGGAAATAACATATTATGCCACAAATAGTTAAAAAATTAAGACTGGGTTGACAATTGATTCTCTGCACTTTCCAATGAGCAATTTTAGATATGGGGAAGGCATACCTCCCAACATGACCCTCTCCAGGAGGGACAGAATGCTATTTTTCTGAACTTTCCTCTTAATGTATA